>NC_025997.2:130112507-130412507 GCF_000442705.2 Elaeis guineensis | reverse complement strand
TTGAACTTGATAGAGGGAAGAGTCTACACAAGCGTGCCCGGTGCGACCTTCCGCTAAAACCGGCGCGAGCCAGTTGAACCCAGCGCCTTATTCCACCGCAATCGCAACCGTCGGTTATCCACTTGATCCCTTCCATTGTATCAGATATCTGGCCCTGATTAGCCCGACTCGCCCCTCGCTGTTCAGACAGAAGCAGCAGACTCGAACGAGATCCATCCAAATCAAACAAAAGCCCTTGTTATACATTCTCGATCTCGCAGGGGCGATTTGGTAATTTCGGGTCCTCCATGAATCAGGTGTCAGGTTTGACCAAACGGGGACAGGTCCACGTCGACGGCAACAACGCCGTAAGAGATCTAACCAATGATTTATCTCCACGTAGCCACGCCGTTATTGTACCGTACTGTCGGAGGCGTCGGTCACACGCTAAAACGCGGAAGCGGTTCCGCCGTTGAATCCAGAGCTGAGATCCATTTCCATTTCCCAGCCTTCGCCCCCACCCCTCTTATTCTCGTTCTCTGGATGCTGGTTGGAGAACCGCCTGGTGACTCCTGGTCTCCCAGTCACCGCCACATGTCTTCTCCCCCACGTCTCCTCTCCTCCTCTTTGTAGGGTTCCGTCGTCTTCGCCCCTCGATACGCGAGGGAGTCGAGTAAAATCGACGAAAGGGATTTTGAGAGACCTTAGTTTTTTAATTTTTTTTCTCCCAAGAAATTCGGTTATTAGATCTCCAATTTCTAATTTCTTGTTAGAATTAGACGACAAGGTCCAATTTTTAGCCCTCCCGGCTCCCAAAAATCGGATTTTTATTTCGATTTCGATCTCGTGTTTCTTGGGTCTTCATCCATTTGAGGTCATGGCGACGGCGTCGTCGTACTGGTGCTACCGGTGTAGCCGCTTTGTGAGGGTGTGGCCGGAGGACGCCATCGTCTGCCCCGACTGCGAGGGAGGGTTCCTCGAGGAGGTGGAGACCCCTCCACGCCTCGCTGCCTCCACGGCGGCGGAGACCCGCCACCGGCGGTTAACCGCCGGCGCCGCTGCCCCCAACCGCCACTCCGACATGCGGATCCGCCGCCACCGCCACGCCTCCGCTGGGGACCGCTCACCCTTCAACCCCGTCATCGTCCTCCGCGGCCCCTCTGACGGCGGCGGCGGTTCCGATTCTGATCGCTCGGCTTCCGGCAGCTTCGAGTTCTTCTACGACGACGGGTCCGGCTCCGGCCTCCGGCCCTTGCCCTCCAGCATGTCGGAGTTCCTGATGGGGTCGGGTTTCGACCGCATCCTGGACCAGCTGGCACAGATCGAGATGAACGGCGTAGGGGATGGGCGCGGGTGCGATCACCCGCCGGCGTCCAAGTCCGCTATCGAGTCGATGCCCACCATCGAGATTGTCGCCAGCCATATCAGCACCGACTCCCACTGTGCTGTCTGTAAGGAGCCGTTCGAGCTCGGTGCCGAGGCGCGGGAGATGCCTTGCAAGCACATCTACCATCAAGATTGCATCTTGCCATGGCTTTACCTTCGGAACTCGTGCCCTGTGTGCCGCCATGCTCTGCCTTCGGATGTACCTAGAAGGGGCTCGCCGGAATTGGATGGCAACGACCAATCCCCCGTTCCTGCTAATGATGATGATATGGTCGGGCTCACAATTTGGAGGCTTCCGGGTGGTGGCTTTGCAGTTGGGAGGTTCTCAGGTGGAAGGCGAGGCGGGGAACGCGAGCTTCCTCTTGTTTACACGGAGATGGATGGTGGGTTCAATGCGGGGGGTGCGCCGAGAAGGATTTCCTGGCCCTCTCGAGGGACTCGGTCGCGGCAGAGTGGAGGAATTCGCCGAGCATTTCAAAATTTCTTCTCATTTTTTAGACGCATGCGGCCTTCTTCTTCTTCTTCCAGGTCGAATTCGGATTCGGGGCCATCATCTTCGCAGAGAAGCCGGAGTGGCCCTCTTACAATGAATTCACGGAGGCGCCTCGGTTGGGCATCGGAAGATGTAAATGGGAATGCAATAGCAAGGTGGTAATGAAGACATGGAGCAGTGAGAAAACTTGCTTTTTTTTTTTCTTTTCTTTTTCTTTTCCTCCTGTTCTGTTTTCTGGGCTCTCATCTTAGTTCATCTATTTGCTCCAATTTGCATCGAAGGAGCGGAAGAGCATTTGTAAAAAGCTGAAGCTCGGTTATGTTCTACTTCCAATGTAAATAAAAAAGCACTGGAAACATTTGGCAGCTGTTCTTTGTGGAAGACAGGAAGAAGATGTGTCCGGGATGCACTTTGGAAATTAAGGTTCAGGCCTCCAAGTACTATGCTTCTTGCAAATGTTATGGATCAGAGATTCATTGTTACTACTGTTCTTCTTTTTTTTTTTTTTTTAATGATTTCCTTAAGTGTAAAAGTTGCCCCTTTTTCCAAGCTTATGTTGGCCGTATGATCCATCTTTCATGTATGAAACTTTTGAGTTACTGCAGTACTCTTCATTATACATGGAGCATCGGAGATCTATCTTGTCTGTCCAGCGTTGTTTTCATGTCTCAAACTTCTGTTATGAATTTTGTTTTGTGGTGGTTTTACTTTAACCATGAATTGCACAAACTGCCATTATTGTTCAAGAAATCCTTGAGGATCTATTCTCTGGTTTGAGGGGTGGAAAGCCATCTAAGAACCATGGGGGAACATACAACTCGGAGTCAGCAACAATTAACTGGGAAGGGTCTATCTTATATTGGAATGGATGGTTCATATCTAGCCAACCTTAACTGTTTTTGGATTTTGTTATCTGAAAATTCGTGATTATAATCTACAAGCACAAAACCTATTGCACTTTTGAGCTGAGTAAGTTGACTGTTAATGTAAATTTATTCTAGTATGATTTTTAATTTGCATCTAAATCCAACTCCTGCAGATAGAAAATGCCTCAGTTTCTTTAGCATCATCTGGTGACATAATTCTGCCATTTGTTTAATTACAGTGCTAACTGGTAGAAGGAATATAGTGGTAAGTTGTTCCTGCTTCTGCATTAATCTAAGTGATCTTTCTTTAGTTCATTTTATTGCAGTAGCAATTCAATTTTGAGGATTAGTCCTGACCTGCCTAGAAGCTCATGGTTCCTGCAACGTTCTTGTCATGTGGATGATATTAGCTTGGCGTTCCATTAGATATAGAGTAAAATATATCGTGTCAAATAATGTCATCAAATTAGTAATCTTGGAGTATGATATCCTTGTGTTTGATGCAGCACTAGGTGCTTGCTTATTTTTATTTGGATGAATTATTATTCTCAAATTCTTCGGTGCATCAATAGCTAATCCGAAATTATGTTTCTAAAATTCTTAATCTTCATACTTTGCTTATTTACTTGACCTGCTTTTGTATGTTTTCTACATTTGTTATGGGAATTTTTAAATGCTTTCTTTTCTGTCAGTGGTTAGATGGTAGCTAACTGGTTTTCTAATGTTTGAAAAACCCATGCTGGAAAGTACACCAGTTTGTTGGGTTCAATTCAAATTTTCTTCATGTCTGGTGGCGTAGTTACAACCCTGTGAAACTCTTTGGCTGCTGCTGTAATTGGTATGCAACTATTGATATAGGGTAGTTGGTGTCCGTTGCAATTTACCATATCAAGCGTTCTTGTTTTGTTCTTTCAGGGTGGAAGTTTCCTCACTATGTGCATAGATAACTGTCTCCATCTTCATCTTCATAATTGTGCCTTGTTGGTATTATTGGTGGCTTTAGAAACCTGTGGCCTTAATGGTGTTTGTCTTGATCTTCCTTTATAATTGTGGTTCACTCTAAGTAGGTTGTCTTCTACGTCCTCCATCTTTGAGTTTGGATGTGTAAAGAGGTTCTACCGTGACCTTGTGGAGATAAATGGGACTAAAATTAAGCACATAAGCGATCTCTTGGAAAATTATTCAGTGCCTTCCGATTATTAAATTTTACAGTACGCCACTTTGCTGAAGCAACTATTTTGAAAAGGAACAACTAGCGAGATGGTTCGCACGTGTATTTAGATGCAAAACCATGAGAAGTGTGAAAAAATAAAACTTGAAAAAGAAACATTAATTGTATTGCTCAGGAAAAAAAGGTGCAATGATTGTATATGCAAAGAAAGAACAATTTGCATATAGTGTTAAAACGAAAATTAGCAAAATTTAAGAAATTAGAATGGCTAGAGGGAAACTAAGAGAATAAAGTTGCCAGGTTAAGCAAAGCATCAACTGCTTTTTTATTTCTGCCCATTGTCCCAAAGTGCCTTGTTTCATTGGTTGATGAGTTGTATTCCCCTTTCTGTGATGCTCTCTGTTTCTTTATTCTCTCCTTTTGGATGGCTTTCTACAAGTGGGATTCACATAGGCATCTTTGTTCTTTTTTAAAGCTCTATTATGTGATTTTGTCATCTCACTTGCTTGCGTCTTTCTTATATGTGGCTCTCTCTCCTGCTATTTTGGGGGTCAATGGCTGGTCCGCACTCTTAAAAATAAGATTTGTATTTCTCGAGAGATTGGTCTCAACCACTTGGTGACTGGTGATTCATTGACATGAGTGGCTATTAGTTAGAAGTCAGTATTCAGAAGCCTGTGAGGGCGCACAAGAATTTTAGAAAAAGATGTTTCTATTCTGGCCAATCGCCTTCAAACCACACTAAACCCCAGAACCTTTTGGGCCTTCATTCAAGCCTATCATTTTAAACAGCGTTCCGGATTCTCTTATCTTTTGTGGGACACTTCTGTTCTCTAACATCTTCCCTTCTCTTTAGATTGGAGGACGGTTGACACTGTAGATGCCACTGTTCCTGACCTCCATGGCAAGTCTTCGTGCATGGAATCTGATGCATATATGCTTCATGCCTCATGGTAGGCGCGACGACCGATATCTTGTCAATGGAAAATTTATCCTGTGGTTGGAGTCATTGGCCACCCAAAGTATACAGTTGGGCATTAAGCGAATGCAAGCATGGCATGAACCAACAGCACCATCATCTGAGGTCATCTGAGGCCTGGACATTTGGAAGCGTGATAGCAGATGTTGCATCTGGTCAGGGAAGCTGGTGGGACCTTTCTATAAGCTGACTCAATCTGGGGCCCAACTTACAAACTGGGGACCTGAACTCACTCCACGTGAACTGGCATTGTCTTTTGCTCTCTATGAAGGCCTTTTGAGTTGACCTATCGAGAAATTGCAAACCATTTGTTACCTACTTAAGAACTCTTCACGTCCAATTTATCAGATAATGGGACAAGGTTTTGTTTGCTGATTTACAATGCTTTTAGTATTGGTCTTGGGCTATGTGTTTGTAGGGTACTTCCACATTATATTTTGGGTCTGGGGAGGGGAAGTTTGGGTGGGGTGTAGTTGCGCGGGGTGGGGAGTTGCTGGTGTAAGAATGGATTGAGGACTTCATTACAATCTTTTAAACCTACAATGATGGGCTAAATGCATCAAACCAATGGCAAAACAAAATGGGTGCATATTCTGATGTAGTGGAGTAACATAGGTAATCCATATTTCATTCTTAGGTATATTTGGTTCGTAATCAGAATCAAAATGGAATAGAAATTAGAATGGCTATTGTTGTTGCAAATCTCCGACGAGATAGTCAGTTGAGAGTCGAGGTATTACATCTAGTTGTTGGAAGACAGGAGATCTGCAAAATCAAGTTCGCTTATCGAAAATTGTCTGTCGGGAGGACCATCCAATGCTTAAGTCAGTCGGAACTAGAGAATAGTAGAAAGAATCAAAGCACGAGAGCCAAGAGTTAGAGTAAAAAAATCTTACCCAAATCCCTCCGCTTGCCTCTCTTTATGTAGGATGGAGAATGCCATTATTGTGTAACTCACATGCTCTGAAATGTGGGACGTGGGAGTTATTCTATTTAGTGAATAGTTACTTCATTAACTGTCATTAATGTCAAATAATAGGCTATTAGTGGATGATTATTGTGTTCCACAACTTCATGACCGTGGATAATTAATGCTTATATTGAATAACTGTCGCTCGATTTCTATTCTTTCAAGATTAAAATAGTCGATAAAATACGAAAGAAGTCATCAGCCGAATATCGTTTAGGATTGTCGGTTATATGTTGAACTTAATTGGCTGAATCCCAAATTGGATTGTCGGTTGACATCGAAGTCAGTATGATTTTCTTGGTGGGTTGCCCACTTGGTTGTGAGCTGAGGATTTACCCCAGTGGCTACATATATCCCCCAAGACATTTAGTTTGTGGCTAAAATCAAAATCAGGAGTGGAATGAGCTTTAAATACTAAAAGAGAGTAGGGATTGAATTTTGAAGGATTAGAACAAATTTTTGTGCTGAGTTGAAATGAAACTATAAATCCTACCAATCAAACAATTAGAATGGAAGCCATTTATTCTCATTTCCATCTGACAATGCAACTTCTCCGAATTAAATATGTCCCTAAGGACACATTTGATTCACAATTAAAATTGAAATTTGAATCAAAATATACTGAAATGGGAAACAAAATAATCATATCCTATAATATATTTGGTTTGTGCTCAAAATTGGAGTGGACTTTTGAATACTATGAGAGAATAGATATTGAATTTTGAGGAATTGAGACATTCTCATTCGTATTCAGTATTGAAATAAGAATGGGATTTCTAATCAAATGGTTAAAATGAGAATTATTCCTTTTTAAATCCGTTCCAAAGTCCAACTCCTCCAAATCAAATATTTCTTGTTTCACGTTCAGAGAAGAAGCATACATCGTAGAACCTATATTTAGAGCATAAAATCATCGTTACCACAGCACCTACATCATCGGCATACTAGATTTGGGCCCATTAGAGGCTAGCCTTTGATGTGGGGCCGAGGTCACAATTGTTAGCACTACCCCATGTGTACTGGAGGCTGGAGCACGAAGTCGTTGGCTGGTCGCTAACCAAACTGCCTTTTTTTTGGATAAAACAGAGCACTTATACATTACGGATATAAATATAGTCAAAAAGATCAGAAAAAAGATATCATGAAATGCCCATAGCACCTCAACCATCTTGGTCCAAATAGCTTCTCTGGAGTGCTTAGCCATAAAGGAGGCCACCACCCAATTAGCCGCACTGTTGGCCTCATGGTAAACTTGCCTGGTGTCAATCAAGGAGCAATCCTATATAAGGCTGAGGAGAGGGTGGGCAGCCTCGACTCTCGACTGCTTCTGCAACCAATCGATGATCGTGGTTGAATCACCCTCCACAATCAGTCTTTTCATTCGTAGCTACAACCTTGCAAAAGATATCCCAGCCCAGGCCGTCCGTAGCTCTATTGCAGGCACCGTACAATCAAGAAGGTAACATCCATCAGCAGTCACAAATCTGAAGTCAGGGCCACAGATGATAAAGCCCGCTCCACCTCTGGAGCCTCTCACACTGTTGTCAAAGTTGACTTTAAGAAAACTCAAGGATGAGGACTCTCAAGTGATAAACACCATATGGGTCACTGTCTGAGCGATCGGAGAGTCCTATGTATCTCAAGAAATTGAGGTCGGACGAAATGACAGTAAGTACATCTATAATCATCCTGACCTGAACCAGTACCTGCTCCAAGATAAATCTGGTCGTCTGTCAAGTTGCCTCGAAGGTTCTCCTATTTCTTGCAAGTCAAATATGATAAACTATGTATACCGCCGTAATCCCCAGCCCTCTAGAAAAATTACTACGCAAACTCCGCTGAAGTTCCCCCAAAAATTCATTGAGCTGGCTCTACAGAGGTACTCGGCGTCCGAGAGAGTCCAGCCAACCAAGCCGCTTCCTCGGAGTAATTAAGCTAGTTTGCAATGAAGAACCGGACGAGGTCACGTGCCTTTTCTACCACGTCCCCTCTCTCACTTGTTTCCTTTCCCACCACCTTTGAGAAGAAATAAATAAGACCGAGAGACCCATCCATTCTTTTTATCTTTTCATCGGATCGTCGTCTCTTCTTCGGTTGTTTTACCGTGTGGTAAAAGTTTTGCTATTTTGTGGAGATGGAGAGAGAGCGGATAGATCGAGGTGTGCGTTGAGGTAATGGAGGCGGATGAGGAGATGGGGCCGCACCATCGGAGGTTCGAGGTGGATATGGACGACGATCGAGGACAACGAGGCCCAGCAGCATGACGCTACCACCACTCTTCGCACCCTTCGGGCCCACTCGTCCCATGACGCCGGCCATCATTTAGGAAGGCCCAGCTCCTATCAGCCCGCTTGGGCCCAGAACTGAAAGAAAATTTATTTTGAGTAGCCTGTACGTTGTATGCACCCTAAAAGGTGATGTATCATTGCTCTTTCAGCGATTACCGTGTTTCAGAAAGAAACAACATAAAAAGCTGCAACAGGTAAAATAAGTGGAGCATCCGCGAAGTTCATGGGAAAAGAAATTGCCAAAATATACTGAGCTTATAGAAACAATTCTTTTGCTCAAGACATGGAAGTAGAAGAAGGTATGGAGCTTGCGACTAGTTGTACTGATAAATTGCTCAATATTTAGCTTTAGGAAGTGATGTTTCAAATTTGATTTATATGTTCTGTCAAAAAAAAAAAAAATGATTTATATGGATTATAAAACTTTACTGTATTTCATGTGATGTTTCAAATATGTTTTATATGGACCATAAAACTTTACTGCATTTCATGTGTTAACTTAATGTTTGATTGCTTAGAACTGTGACCAATTGATTGATTTGCTGCGATATGAGTTCGTCGTTTTCGCCTGTGGTTGCTTGGGTTTCCACGTTTCCTACCCGTACAATCATTAGAGAGTAATCATTACGTACTAAATGGGAAATAGCATCAGGGGCTAGCCAATCCTGATCCATTGATTGTTTTCTGCCTTTGACGAGATCAAAAACGAAAGTTCGAGTTCATGAATGGATGAGATTGGCGGAATCGTGCCTCTCAGACAATCGAAGTAATTCTTTTTCCTTTGTTTCTTTTTACCTGATGTAATGATGATCATATGTCGATGAAAAAAAAAAAAAAAAAAAAAATGAAGAAAGAAAGAAAAAAAAAATGGATAACATCAATTAAATTTGAACATTCATTCGATTAATTCAAAATTAGATAATTAAAATTCTATAACGATGATCCAAATTATTGAATGTGTTCTACCATCTCAAAACTGCTTATATGCTTAAAATTATATAATTTAAAAATCATTAACTTATATATTGATGATAAAAAAATATATAATTTAAATTTATTTAGACTCTAATTTTTTATTATCAAAAATTTTCAAATCATATAATTTTTATATATTTAAAATAATACATCACGTTCAATAGATTGAATCATTGATAAAAGATCTTTATTATGAAGTTTTGAACTAATTAATTTTGAGTTCAAATTCGACCGATTTTATTCTAATCCATCTCTCTCTATATACCATGATGTATATGATTGAAGGTATAATTATAGGTTAAAATATTCATTGACAAATAGAAGGCTGGCATCCTATTTTGAATCATACATTTTAGCTGCAATATTTCTTGTCTACGCTACCAACAGCATCAAGGAGAGGGAATCTAAGGCGTGAAAAAAATTAGTAAACGTAGAGCCAACACATATAGTTGACACTTAATCATGCAGTTTAGGAAGCATCTGACTGTTGTCATTCAATGCTATCCAATATGACCTCTAGAGCCAGCTGTCGTGCTTCCCATTCAAGGAGGCAAGCACTAAAAGACAAATATATATATATCAAGTTGTTTTTAGAAGCTAGTGTTTAGGGAGATTGCATGGTGGGGTTGGTTTCCTCTGGAATGCCGGGCAAGAATTGGTGGGCTTGTCTCCCTCTCTCTTAAAAAAACCTAAATTAAATAAATTAAATCAAATAAGTATAAATATATCAATAGAAAATAAGGAATATAATATTTTAAAAAAAATCTGAAAGATGCATCACAAAATCCTATAAAATTGAATCTATATGATTGATCATAGAAAAGGCATCCAATCAACTACACTAGTAATTTCTCTATAAATATGAATAACCTCGACAGTAAATAATAAATGCAATGATCACCATCAATCTGGAAGGAGATGAAATTTGAGTTTGGCAGATAATGCAAGTGTACACCATCTACTAACTATTCGGGAGTTATCTTCCAAATAAAGATTGATCGTTGTTAATATATGAACAGCACAAGATCTTTTATCATGCAATTCCATAATTGAAACAATTGTATCATAGATTCGAACACCATACGTAGCTACTACAATGCCTCCGCCAATAGCATCTTTCTTATCTATATCATCATCAAAATTAATTTTGAGAAAATAAGAGAATGATGATTCTCAAGTAAAATAAGATAGTCATGAGGATAAAGGATCTGCCTTAGGAGAGTCATAGATTAGTCTACTATCAGAGGATCCCCTGAATGAGATTTGTGGAGAAATTGATGAACTTATGTGGAGGCTTTTAGCAAAATCAACCAGCACTCTATCTCAGATCTCGAAATTTACGTCCATTCCTTGCCAACCACATATGATAGAGGATTGATGGGTTTAAGCAGCCAGTCAAACAGTAGTCTGATAGCAGCGAGCATCCAAGCTGCCCAAGGTCTTCCTTCTTGGCTACAATGCGTGGAAATTTCTAAATAGGTCACATTGGGGTGATAGGCTAATAATTAAAAGATAAACTTGTCCTTGTCGGGGTTGGTCATCTCTGGACAGCTATCCAGATTATTCTACCCTGTTCATGTCGCTATAAAGCTTTGAAATTCCCGCGTCTTCCGAAGGTCCAACTAATGCAAACCTCTATATCAATATTCTATCAACTTTAGATCCACCTCGCAGTGAGATGTGTTTCACTGATTCTTGGCATCAGACCACTGTTCTCCAAACACGATACGGATGCCTTTATATTAATTGTATCTTTTTATGAGTGGCTCCGATAGTCCAATCTATTTCCATGAGAGAATGGCTTAGATGTGGTTGTCAACTTCTGGAGTCGTAGGATTCTGAGGTTCTAAATTTCTGTGAACATGGAAACCTGCTGTCAAGAAACGGAAAGATACAGCTGCAACACTTTATTTCGTTCCTGTGAACTTTTTATTTTTTCAACCCGTGACTTTTGTGGCAAAAGATTTTCTTTCCAGGAAATGGGCAAAGTAGGGTCGGTGTAACAGTGTTTGGTGAGCTGCGGCCGGTATGGTGCATTGGCTGGCCTTCTGAGAAATGGGACAAGGTGCGCGTCAGATGCTGAACCTATGGAGAGGCTGTTTGCTGTGTTGGCAGGTTCATGATGCGAATCGAGCTCCCGCACGGTTGGTGGGCCACGTCCACGCGGAATCCGCCGCGTTGAGACTAAATGTCAGGGGCTTCTTAGATAGCCATGTTTCTGGGCTGGGAGTCTTCCCTCCTTGGTATACAAATCCATCCAACCCTATCTTAGCTGGAAATATAGATGGTTTAAGAGGTGAAGTGTGGATTTGTGATGGGTTAGTGCCACCTACTTAGGTGTGATTAGCAAAAGGAGCACAAGCTTTCTTGGAAGAATCAGTGGCCCGTTTTAATTACCATTATGGAGACCAGGCCTCCATTCTCCACTTTTTCTTCTTGTTGTTGGGATAGAATTGATCAACTTTGGATTGCTGTGGGGCATTAGTGACGCCAAATAATCCTTCACAAACTTTTCCTAGATTATTTAACGCACAGCTCACGTTTTAATTTATATTGAATGATAAAGTCATTCTCTTTCTTTCTGCAAAGCCCAAAAGCACAAGAGACAAAAGACCCTCTCGAGTAGTCACAAGGCCGGTGATATTTTGGACCTCTCGACTTGTCTCTCCTGAGTCTTCCCCCTTGGCCGAGCTCCACCACCCTCTCCCACATCGCAGTCGCAACATTAAATCCTGTCCCCCTCTCTCACATATATAAAATCCTCTTCCCACTTCCATCACACTTCAAAGTTAAAAACTTTGCTTCCTCCATTCCAAAGCTCCCCCAATCGCCTTCTTAATAGTTAGTCGTTAACACTGGAAGAAGCAGACGTCATGGCCTCCCCTGTTTCTACTTCCTCCATTCTTCTGATATTCCTCTGTTTCCTTCTCTTCCCGCCCATCCACTCTCTCTCCATGGCAACAACAAGAACTACTAACACCAGAACAATAACGACAACAAAGACTAATAAGCCCCTTATTTTGCCACTTAGGACCCAAAAGGTGTCTTCTTTATCCCTCCCTACTCCTCCAAACAAGCTCCTCTTCCATCACAATGTCAGCCTCACGGTCTCCCTCTCTGTCGGCTCCCCTCCCCAGAACGTCTCCCTGGTCCTCGACACAGGCAGTGAGCTCCCCTGGCTCCTCTGCGACTCCAAAACCTCGCCTTCCTTCCGCCCCCGCTCCTCCTCCTCGTACTCCTCCATCCCCTGCTCCTCCCAGACCTGCCGCTCCCAGACCCACGACCTCCCCATCCCGGCCTCTTGCGACGCCTCTCGCCTCTGCCATGTTGCCCTTTCCTACACCGACGCCTCCTCCACCGAGGGAACCCTCTCCTCCGACCTCTTCTCCCTCGGTGCCTCCCGTCCTCTGCGCACAGCCTTCGGCTGTATGGCCTCCGCCTACTCCTCCGCCGCCGGAGATCCTGCCGTTGCCGGCATGCTCGGCATGAACAAGGGGTCCCTTTCCTTCGTCTCCCAGACTAACACCCGCCGCTTCTCCTACTGCATTTCCGACCGCGACTCCTCCGGAATCCTCCTCCTGGGCCACTCCGCCCTCTCCTTCCTCACTCTCAAGTACACTCCTCTCGTGAAAATCTCCCTCCCCCTTCCATACTTCGACCGCGTTGCCTACTCCGTCCAATTGGAAGGCATCCGTGTGGGCTCCGTCCTCCTCCCCATCCCGAAATCCGTCCTCGTGCCGGACCACACCGGCGCCGGACAGACCATGGTGGACTCCGGCACCCAGTTCAGTTTCCTCCTCGGCGCGGCCTACGACGCCTTAAAAATTGAATTTTTACGGCAGACAAAGGGAGTTCTCAACCCCCTGGGCGAGCCAAGCTTCGTGTTCCAGGGGGCCTTCGACGCCTGCTTCCGGGTGCCGGAGCGGCGGCCGCTACCGCATCTGCCGCAGGTGGTGCTGATGTTCCAGGGGGCGGAGGTGGCGGTTTCCGGCGAGCGGATGCTGTATCGGGTGGCCGGAGAGCGGCGAGGAGGGGACAGGGTGTGGTGTTTAACGTTCGGGAATTCGGACCTGGTGCCGCTCTCGGCGTACGTTATAGGGCACCACCACCAGCAGAACGTGTGGGTCGAGTACGACCTGGAAAACGGTCGAGTCGGGTTCGCGCCGGTCCGGTGCGACCTCGCCAGCCAGAGGCTGGGTGTGGTCCTATGACGATCGGGCCTGTATCTTAATTCTCAGACACGTAACGTGTTTTGTGTGGCATCCCATGCACCGCTGATGCATGGATTTTGTGTGATCATCAGCTGACCTTGGCCGTCCGATTAGTCTGTAAATCTGTGGTCCTTGTTTGTTGGACGGAGAGGTCAGCGCTTTTGGGTTGTGGGTGATGGAAGGTTGTCTCATGTCTAGTAGTCCAGGTTGGTTGGTGGACTGAACAGGGGATTAGCATGGGCTTGTATATCTTACAAGAGTGTTGGAGGAGTGCAATGTATTTTATTCCTGGGTTGTGGATGTGATCCTTACATAGTTGCCGCGTGCACACACATATTATACTTCAAACTTTACATATTGCTGTTTGATTTTAGTGGGTTTCGATGTTCAGCACACTGGAGATTGATTTTGGCCTTCCTATATGTTTAATTGTAGAAGGGTGCATATATTAGAAAATAATGATGTGCCCAACACCTCAATACAAATAATTAGAGTTTATTTAGATATTTTTATGGAGCTGGATTAAAAATTCTATAGGATTCATGAATTGAGCCATCCATTTAAGCATTACGTACTTTGTATTAATCAAATACCATTCAATCTAAACCCCATGGGAAAAATAAAGGACCTCCTACAGCTAAGTTTTACATTTGGACAGATTTTAAGAAAAATGCAAGCTAGATAGGCTAACAAATCTAATCGTTATAAGATTTTTATCTCAATCTCATAGGGATATCTAAACAAGGCTTAAGGGGCTTGCTTGCATACTTTGTTTTCCATATATATATATATATATATTTGTTGCTTTGTCCAAACTTGGTTTCATAAATCTTAGCCCCATGTTAATTCAATCAAGTTAAAATGTCGGACAGCCCCCTCATGCTCAAAATCAATGTTATCATCTATGGTGCTGTTTGGTAGGAGGTGATATTTCACATCATCGCAATGATATGAGTTAGATGTGATCATCTTGTTTGGTATTGCAAAATTCTATCCAGTGATAAATTCGATGATAGCATCACTATACAATAAATGATGCTATCACCATATGTACCTCAGGTGATAGCATATCATCGGATATTGGTGATGTATTGAAATTATTTTAGGACAAAAATATCTCTAATCAGTAAATTGGAAAGAAAATAAAAATTCTCCTTGTCTTTTTCTATAGATGCCTATCTACTAGATATGTTTTTTATTTTTATTGGTAGATTTAGTTAAATGATATGGATATCTTTTATTTATTTATTAGATATCTATTTTATTTTTATATGTAGATATGGTTAATTGGTATGGATGGATGTTGCTAAATCTTTCGTGCTTTTTTTTTCTCAATTTATTTTGATAGGCTAAATCATTTCCAATGAGCAGCCTTGATATTGATGATCAAAATTGGCTGAGCCTAATCAAACTTGATTATATATAATATTATCGTAATATTATTTTAATGGATTCATCCAAATAAATATTTATAATAATAAATAAATAAATGAATAATATTACTCTTACTACTGCTATATATTTTTGTGAGGAGTTATAAATGAAGAATGTTTAATCAAGTTGTAAAGTAATTATTATATACTAATGTATAAGGCTACTTATGGTATTTTATATATTATTACTATTACTATTTGGTGATATATCAAATACAGTGAAGTTTTATTTTCAGTGATATTCCAGTGATATAACAAACACGGTGATTACATATCATCTCAATATTTGCACATCATCCCGGTGTTCATATCACTCCAGTGATCACATTACTCCAGTGATTACATCACCGGTGATATACCAAATAGCACATAGGTGGACTAAGATATTATGAATGATTGGATAGGGGCTTAATCTAAATTTTTCATCTACTACCACCACCTAATTTTGTGTTTGCTAGTTTCTACACAAATTTTCAGGTCTAGCAAGCTTAAATAGAAAGTTTGATATTGGGACTCGGAGATGCATCTTCTCCCATCTTCAGATCGTAGTTGCTTGCAGGGCTGTTAATGAATCGGATACGATCGAACACACCACTATTCAAGATCGATTGTTTCTAACTACTGTTTAGTTTGAATTCGATTCGGATTCGAATGTATTCGAGGAAACTTTATTCGGGATCGAGTTTGTTAGGTTCGTTATGTCCGAATTATGTTCCAGTTCGACTCATCTAGAGTATACATGATCAAACATGTTCGAGTTCGGCTCATCTAGAATAACATGAAAAATTAAACTCAAAAGTCAACAAAGCAGCTTTTATTTATGTCTAAAATCTCAGTACAATGCACAATTATAAATTTTTACATACTATCATTGGTAACCAAAACAGGACACAAAGAAGGAAGAATTACAAACACAAACATAGAACAGAGAATACAAACCCAAAATGGGCTTCGAGAAGTTGGTAACCAAAAGAGTGTATATGGAGATCGGCGAAGTCCCAAACTTTTAAGTAGTATCTGGTCAGACCAAAAGTATGAAAAAAACACAGCAGAAGGCAGTATAGACTCCATGTAACAGCAGTAACTTTGCAGCATCCAACACAGCAATTAGATAATCGGTCTTGTAATAGAAAACCCTTATTGTGGAAGTGCAGGGTCAACACAGACACCATAGAGTAAGAAGAGTTGCAGCTCTGATTAGAAAAACTAAAGGTCCTAGATAGCATCTAAAAACTTGGAAATGGAAAGAAGCATTATGCTGATAAACTCAATCCCATCAGTCAATGAAACATCATTTGGGATATTAATAGATTAAAGAAAGGAAAGATCTTGTAAAGCATTGGTAGAAAACAAGAACCGATTGTCATAATTCCCATCAGAAGCAATGCTTTTTAAACCATCATTTGGGATTCAGAATGAGCAGAGTCAAGAAAAGATAGGATCTATCCCGGCAACATTTATTTTAAAAACCAATGTGAACCCTTTTAAGTCACCTTAACCATCAAGTTACAATGTAATCTCTTATGAAATCTTAGTATCAGCCAACATTATCAATAGATTCTAGAGTCAAAAGAAAAGAAACTGAGTTCCAAAAGAAATAAATAAACACTGTGCTCAAGAATATTTTATCATCAATCGGAGCTGCGGCTGCATGCAAGCATGCCTCCAGGCAGTCCATTCATCATCAAAGTACTCCAAGCTTTTGACTTCCTCTTCCTAGTCCCTTTGAGTTCTGGCCCTATAGTTTCAGCTAAATGGGTTTCATTAGCAGTCTCTTCATTCTCATCTTTTTTTGCTTGTTCAGTCTCCTGATTAGTTTGCTCAACTTCTTCAACAAGCTGAGCTTCTTTGTCAGATGCAGAATTAGGTCCAGAGTTCTCAGGGGCTGTCATTGTAATCTTTTTTAATCCTAGAATGGATTAACAATAATGCAATTTTATATCAAAGCACTGTTATCTGATGACAGCAATATTATGAACCACAAGTCCACAATCCACAAAACAAACTGTAAAGATAAATAGCCTTAGACTATAAAGCAAACATAAGATAAATAAAAGGGATTTTTGCATGTATACCCTTCTAAACATCCAAATTTACGTGAATACTTTTTCAAAATTGATATTTACATATATATCCTTATAAAATATTTAATTTATATGTATATCCTTATTTTTCTTTATTTTTTATATATATACCCACGTCATCTAACAGCATTAAAAAATTAACGGTTTAAAATTTAAATAAGTAAAATATCCTTATGGGTGTATATACAAAAAAAAAAATTATAAGAGTATATATGCAATTAGCAATTTACGAAGATATACAAATAAATATTAATTTTGAAAGGGTATTCATGCAAATTTTGACGTTTAGAAGGGTATACAGGCAAAAATTTTTAATTTAATTTTTTTTTCTATTGTATGTTATTTTAACGAGATGGAAAGAATTTAAATACATTAATTAATATCATAGTAAGGATGATTCAACTACATAAATTTTTATCTATTATTTTTTTATTGGATATGATTTTTATTTTTATATCATATTAATTTTTATTTCGTATATGATTTATCTTGAATAGTTGTTTATTCCATGTCCAGACTTGTTAAAATAGAGCAACCGCTTTTCAAGTTGAAGATGAAATTTAGAGATTATTTTAAGAAGATTAAGAATTCTACAAGAATAAAATATTATTTTAGGAGATAAAAAAATTGGTTAGTTGATGTAGATCTATATGATGATATAGTGGACATATTTAATTTGAAGCTTGAAGAGACCATAAAGATTTGATCTGCGGTTAGATATTTATCACCCAAGTCTTATATGATTCTACATACAGATCATAAACTAATGAGTTTGTTTGAAGAATATAAAGATTTGATGGAGTATTTCTTATTTGTCACAAAAGAGGCTAATAAAATATAGTTTTCTCAATCAACACTAGGTAGCCAAGATCAAAGTAGAGGTAAAGTAGCTGTAATAGGGGAGGTTTAAGTGGATGACCGAAGGAAGAACCAAAGACACAATGAAATTGAGCATCCAGCTGCATTAGGGACTGATATCTCAGCTAGCTATTAAGAATAATGACGATAGATGAATAAAATCTTTAAATAAGTGAACCGTCCATACTATAAATACCAACAAAGAAGCAATAGATAAAAATTAATGTACTTGAATCATCTTTACTATGACATTAATTAATATGTTTAAATTCTTTCCATCTTGTTAAAATAATATACAATAAAAAAATTAAATTAAAAATTTTTGCCTGTATACCCTCCTAAATATCAAAATTTACATGAATACCCTTTCAAAATTAATATTTATTTGTATACTTTCATAAATTACTAATTACATATATACCCTTATAATTTTTTTTGTATACATACCCATAAGGGTATTTCAATCATTTAAATTTTAAACCGTTAATTTTTTAATGACGTTAGATGACATGGGTATATATACAAAAAATAAAGAAAAAGAAGGGTATACATGCAAATCAAGTATTTTATAAGGATATACATGTAAATATCAAATTTGAAAGAGTATCTATGTAAATTTGAATGTTTAGAAGGATATACATGCAAAAATCTCTAAATAAAATAGAGCATTAAATAATACGAATCAAGTCAGTCAACATAAAAAAAATAACAAAGGACATAAAAACAAATTGAAAATACTGTAAGCAGTTAGCAGTCAACATTAAACCAGCCTTTACCAATTGATAAGCTAACATTTACAAGAATAAAAAAGTAACAGAAATTCTCATAAAAAATTGACAAAAAATTTTAAGTAACAAAAATAGGAGAGAAAGATAAAAAATTTCATAAACAAATATAAGCAATTACTCTCAGCTCACTAGTTCTTTATCGGTGAGCAAGCCCTATGACCCTGGCTCCATTCATGACCCCATCACATTTCACAACTCAGTGACTCACAGTTTGAACTTTCAAGGACCATCATTGCACCACCACTGGCCACTGGGAGGTTTACCGCTAGCTGAAGCGACCTTCACCAGGTTACCAGTGGGCATTAGGATAGTGGCCAAAGCCCAGTGGTGGTTACCACGTCGAGAGAGCAACCAACATGAACAAATATCATTGGAGAAAAAAGTTATTAAATGTAAGGATAAGGAAATAGGAAAGAAAATTTCATTACCATCAGTGGAATTGGGAAGAGAGGTTATGGGAACTGGGATTAGGGTTTCGGCCAGCTGCGCCATCGATGGAAAAAAGGAAGAGAGACGGAAGGGACTAGGATTACAATTTCGGCAAGCTGTGCCGTCGGTGGAAAAAGGAAAGAGAGGTGGAGAGATCGAGGCTGAGGGTTAGGGTTTTAGTGTAAGTATATATAGGTTTGGGTTAATTGATCAATTGATCTTCACCGTTGGATCATTGACCCAACAGTGATAAACAAGACCTTCTTCAGCCGCTGGATCAATGATCCGACGGTGATTATTAAAGCTTATGTATATAATGCTATATAGTATACATTATAAATACTAAAAAAATATACTAAAAAATTCATAAAAAATAAATATATAAGTATAATATGCATATATATATATATATATATAATTATTTATTTTATCGAGCTTTTATCGATTCGAATACGATCGAACAAAGATTTGTTCTAGTTTGGATTGTTAAGGTATCAAACTTAAAAATTCTATTTGTGTTTGTTCTACAGTTTAATGAATGAGTCAGATATGACTTGAAAATGATTCAAATATTTCGAATAAATCAAATAATGAGCTAGACTAACGGCTCTAGTTGCTTGTCATAGAGCTGTTGCAGAGGAAGATTAGGTTTTACTTCTTCCCATTGAAAAATTTTAGTTTCTTTTGACTAATTTATCAATTGTTTGCCATCTTGGAAAGGTTTATAATTAGATGGATTGTTTCGCTGCAAGTGAATTATATTACGTGGGAAAAAACCAATAACCAAAAAAAATGTTGTGTTGCCCGTTTATGTGCAAGAATTGCTTGTTTGATTCTTGTATGGCTCCATGACAGCTGAATTAGTGGTCTGATTGCGTAATAGCTTTCTATTCGCTGAAGGAAGTCAGGGTTCATGATTGTTTTTATTTTGCTCTCTGGTCTTTAGATTATCATGGATATTGAACCACGCAGGAATTTTGGTTACAGAGAATAAGATAAAATGTAATGGAACTCTAACAGTTCAGACAAAAGGTTTGCAATTGAAGTATGATTCGTGGTGACAAGGGAGCTTTATTTTGATGCTTTTTGCATGAAAAATTCTCCGTACTTAATTTTATTTTTTCTTCACCAGTCTATTAAAGTTTCTTGTTTGATTGAGTTCAGATACCCGGTCATTAGTTTAGCTTCTGTTGCAAATATACCTTTAAATTATCTTTAATGCTTGCAGTACTCCATTCCCGCCACCAATTTGAATTTGGACATAACAAGCGGGATTGAGGATGGGAGAGCGAATGTGACCCCATGAACGGTGTGGAACGGCACTTCTTGTGCAGATCATAATTTAGGATGCGTTTGATTAGCCATTAATTTTTTTTTTTAATTTTTTAATTTTTAAAAAATAAAAATCAAAAAATAATATTTGATAAAAAATAAAAAAATAAAAAAATTAAAATAATTATTTTATATATAAAATAAAAAATTTTTACTTTTCAAAATTTATTTTTCTATTTTTTTTTTTTTTACTTCTCCACATCTAAAATACCAAACTAAACAGTAAAGAGTCCGAACCCTTCTCTTTCATCGAGCTCTTCACTTCTTTGAACCCTTTTTCTTTGCTTTCCAAACTCTTCTTCTCCATTTTCATCTGTTATTTCCAAATATTACTTTTTGCTTTATAACAACATAGTTATCAAACATATTTTTTATTTTTATTTAAAAATAAAAAATAAAAAATATTTTTTAAAAATTAAAAAATATTTTTTAAAAATTAAAAATTTAAAAATATAATCAAATGCACTCTTAGAGTTCACGACTTCGGAAAGCATAATTTAAGATGGCACAGGGTACAGAAGTAGGTGGCAATTAGGAGAGCTCTCCGTCTTTGAGATGGTGGACGTGATGGCTATCCAAACATGCACCACAGTATAAAAAATTGCTCCATAAAGAATCCTGAATCGTTGGCTAATAGTATCTATTAGATTTTTCAGAGTTGTGTTCTATTTTTCTCCTTCCTTGTGGAGGTTATTTTGTTATTTTTTTTTTTCCAATCTTTTTGAGTAGAGACTCGTGGGGCTGCGGCCCATCCTTCTCTAATGCATAAATAAATATGTTTTAAAATAAGTATTTGATATAATGGTGCTTAATTAAGATCAAAGTTACACTGACACTTAATTAAGATTAAGGGTGTATCGATTTTTTGAAAAACTAGTACGGTACTAATGTTATACGGTATAAGTAAGCCCTGTATCAACACACTAGGTATCGACATTGGTTTTCTATAAGAATGATGTGGCACCGTCTGTGCCGTCCTGTTTTGATGATTTTAAACTCTTGATTGAGACAGATACTTTTGTTTACACCCACCATGTGATATATGTGTGGGAAAACAAAGGATAGCTTAGGGAAGTGAGTTGGGTCGGGCATCCTTCTCTTTCTTAGCAGACCTGATCACCAACCTTCAACCACACCGGCAAGTTTGAAATCCAAGTATCTATAACCAAAAGCATATTTAAGAAAGAAGACAGCAATAGCAAATTGGAAAGGGACTTCTTGACAACAAAATATGTTAGTTTCAGTTCTAATTTCCTTGATGTATAAGAATGACGGTTGGAGACTAAAAAACAACAGGAAAAATCAACGAAGAATTTTTCCATGAGCCTTTCCCTTGTGCATGGAAAGGAAATGCAATCGCTACCGTGTTAGGGAAGTAACAGTTCCGGGAATTCTAGCGGTTTAGAAGGTAGGCCAGTGTAAAGTCAAATAAAAATATAAGCAAGCTACGCTCTAAAGCTAAGCCAGGCCAGCATTCCTTTGAGGTGACCTCGTCGACTCACCTAACAAAACAAGCCCAAGCTACGATCTTGTGCACCTCTATAAATAGACTCTCGAGTTCTCATACCCGTATCCACCTATCCTTTTTCAAGTCCAATATATCTTGTAGCTATCTAGTTATCTTTACAACACCTGAGAAGCGTAAATGGCTCTCTCTTTTGTTCCTTCCATGACGGCCTTTCTGTTCTCAACCATCGCTCTGCTTCTACTGATGGATGTTGCGCGTTCCCAACAAACCGGCATAATCAGGCACTGCAGATTCGATGTATGTTCAAATGTACTATGGCTTTCACATGAATTTCTAATCAGATACAATCATATCTTTGGATGGTGAAATGTCGTTTTCTGAAACGAATCGTATTTGCAGATAAGAATGGCCAATGTGACAAGAATGTGCCATACGGTCAATGGGCAGTTCCCAGGGCCCAAGATCGTTGCTAGAGAAGGAGACAGAGTTGTGGTTAAGGTGGTTAACCACGTTCCGTATAATGTCACTTTACACTGGTATGTGTGCTAATGAGACTTCGTTTTCCCGTTACACTACTTCTGTTCATGGTGTTCGAGTGTACCAACGAGCGTTTAGTCTCCCAATTTTTATATTATGAATTTTTTAACGATAAAATGAATGTTGTGGGAACCAAATGATCAATGCATGGAACGAACAGGCATGGTGTTCGCCAGCTGCGGAGTGGACGGGCTGACGGTCCGGCGTATGTGACCCAATGCACCATTCAGACCTGGCAGAGCTACGTATATAACTTCACCATCGTCGGCCAGCGAGGGACGCTCTTCTGGCACGCACACATCTCGCGGCTGAGAGCCACCCTCTACGGGCCCATCATCATTATCCCCGCTCGCGGCGTCCCTTGCCCCTTCTCCAAACCGGCCCTATAAAGAAGTCCCCATCATCTTTGGTACACGCATATATATTTTAGTTGTCACAATCTCTAAACTTCAGATTGCCTTTGATTAGAAGCTTGGTAACACACATGGAATTAAACTTTGTAATATTTGTAGGGGAATGGTGGAACGCTGACACGGAGGCAGTCATCGGCCAGGCTCTTCAGACGGGTGGTGGTCCTAATGTCTTCGATGCCTACACCATCAATGGGCTTCCTGGTCCCCTGTACAACTGCTCGGCTAAAGGTACCATAATGAAAGTTATAGATAGTTGAGTACTTCGAGTAGTTTTTAGGCATTTTGGGCAAAGTTTAATTACAAATGGTGGGTGGTGGCGTATGGCAGATACATTCAAGCAGAAAGTGAGAAGCCCGGAAAGACGTACCTCCTCCGTATTATCAACGCTGCACTCAACGACGAGCTCTTCTTCAGCATTGCGAACCACACCCTCACCATCGTGGACGTTGATGCTGTTTATGTAAAGCCCTTCGACACCGACACCCTCATCATAGCACCAGGTCAAACCACCAACGCCCTCCTCCATTCCAAGCCCAGCTTCCCCCATGCCACCTTCCTCATGGCTGCAAGGCCCTATGCTACTGGATCCGGCACCTTCGATAACTCGACGGTGGCCGGCTTTCTTGAGTACCAAGATCCCAATACTTCCTCCAGAGCTAGCTTTAGTAAGAAGCTCCCACTCTTCAAACCAACCCTCCCACCTCTGAACGACACAGCGTTTGTCGAAAACTTCACCAGCAGATTGCGGAGCCTGGCAACCGCTCGGCCGGTTTCCTGCCAACGTCCCACAAAGTGTGGACAGGCGATTCTTCTTCACCGTGGGGCTTGGCACGAGCCCATGCCCGAAGAACCAGACTTGCCAAGGGCCAAACGGCACCAAGTTCGCCGTGACCGTCAGCAATATATCCTTCACGATGCCGACCACAGCTCTCCTGCAGGCCCACTTCTTTGGGCAGTCGAAGGGCGTTTACTCTCCGGACTTCCCGTACAGTCCACTGATCCCATTCAGCTACATGGGGAACCCTCCCAACAACACGGTGGTGAGCACTGGGACTAAGTTGATGGTGCTTCCTTTCAACGCCACCGTGAAGCTTGTAATGCGGGATACCAGCATTCTAGGGGCGGAGAGCGACCCGTTGCACCTCCACGGCTTCAACTTCTTCGTCGTGGGCAAGGCTCCGGGAACTACAGTCCGGCAAGTTCAACCTGGTGGATCCGGTGGAGAGGAACACGGTTGGGGTGCCGGCCGGGGGGTGGGTCGCAATCCGATTCCGTGCTGATAACCCTGCTGAGCAGACAATTGCATGTAGAGATGCCTGCTGGTGCTGGGCCATGCGATATCCTTACCTTGATCGAAGCTTTGCTTTAAGTATGAATAGCGAGTTGGGTTTGTGGGGCCATGCAGGTGTGTGGTTCATGCATTGCCATCTGGAGGTCCACACGAGCTGGGGTCTGAAGATGGCGTGGTTGGTCTTGGATGGGAGCCTCCTCAACCAGAAGCTGCCTCCTCCACCGTCTGATCTTCCCAAATGTTGAAAGGTCCGGAGGCGTTTGGTGGTTTGACTTGCTAACGGTCGAAAGAGAACAAATTTTTTCGTCGCTATTTATTTTTGTAATTGTTCTTACGAGTGACGTGGCAACACGGTAGAGGTTTTTTGTCCTCGCACTTTTGTTTGGATGACCAATAAATGGTTAAAAGGATTATAGGAGTTTTATTTCCTTGATTTTGATGCTGAGTTTCATGACAGACATGAAAAAGGCCAGAAACCCCTCATATTAGGCTAGTTTATCTCAGATTATGTTAATAAAATTAGACTGGGATGAATAGAAATTTTAAAATAGATGAAAAATGAAAATTTTAGATGAAAGCCATGATCATCTAAATTTTCATATTATAATTTATTATTTAATATGACTAAATATTGTAGTATAAAGTATATAAATAAATTATATAAAATATTATCTATTTATCTATATGTTTATTGTGTTGAATCAAGTGCTGTCACGCCCCCGATCCGAGATTGTGAATCGAGGGTCATGGCAACCGCCGCATACTCATAGAAAATTTTTCCCATAAGTATGCAAAGCATCTCATCATGATATCTTACACATAAAGTTAAATAATTTTTCAATTTTTAATAATCAAATTTTAGTTCAAATAATAAATCAAAATTCAGTGTCCAAAAGAAAAATAATTGTTTGAGAAAGTCAACACTTAAAAATAAAAGTCTTGAATCAATTCTGAGAAAATCCTAAATCAAATGAGCTAACTCCATCTCTAATCGCTCTTCCAACCGAAATCCCGCATCATGTTAATTTTTCTGGATCTGTAAAGAAAAATATAAAACTCATCATGAGCTAAATAGCCCAGTAAGCAGTGTATACCTTTAACTGAATAAATCAGGCAATAATACTGTACATGTTGGTTTACTGATAATAACAAGATTAATATGTAATTTCATGAAATCATAATCATACTATCAATCATATAAAATTTAATTCATCATAATTTCAAATTATGCTTATCAACTTAAATTCATCAATTTCTTAGGTTCTTCTTACCAACCATGACTATGACCATATTTTTTCTGTGGCAGGGTCATAATACCGCATATCTGCTTGCGGTAGGCTGCGAATCATCTGGCAGTCAAGTCCTTTGAAACTGCTAGTCTCACTGACGGTTTGTCACTGGTCTCTCTGGCGATATGTCGCTGGTCTCGCTGGCGACATAAACCCTCAGGACAATCAATTGTCAACGTATATGCCCCCATTGGTGGGGTCCTTTACATAGTCAGGTTGTCAAATTCATATCATCTTCCAATTCATATATTATTTTCAAAAATAATATTAATAAATGATATTCGAATCAAATCAATCACAGATTATACATCATCATAATAATTTTTCAACAAATAACTTCAATCATAAATAATTTCAACAAATAACTTCAATCATAAATAATTTCAACAATTATTTTCAATAAATATTTTCAATCACAAGCATGCCATGAATTTATTTAATTCAAAGTTTATAATTTATCAGATAAATTCAATAAAAGTAAACACTACTTATCTCAAAAGAAAATCCAAACTAGGAATTGTAGAAATCTTGAAAATCTTTCTCCGGACCTGGTACGTCAAATATCATATTTTTGATCAAAATTTTATTGAATTAAAAAAATTAAAATTTATTAAAATCTAATGTCCTCACATGGATTAACTAGACGACAGCATCCAGGATTTTCGGATTGATCCATGAAAACTCTTCTTATATTTCTTTTAATTATTATATATATATATATATATATTTTAATTCTATAAATCTTAAAAATCTAAAAGAGAGAACAGAGAGAGAAAGTTTCTCTCTCCCTTTCTTTTTCTCTCTCTTTTTTTTCTTTTCTTTTTTTTTTCTTTTCTTTTCTTTTCTCTTTTTCTTCTTTTTCTTCTTTTTCTCGGGCTCCTTCCTGGCTGAAATAGGGACCGGCAGGTCCCCTCCCTTGATCGGCCATTCAGGCCACGGCCGACACGGCGAAGGCCGGCGGCAGAAGGGAGCAACTCTCTCGAGTTCAGAGAGGCAAGGCCGACGGTCGGTTGTGATCGCCGGCACCGAAAAATCAAAGGGAAGAAGAGACCAAACAGGGGTCTCTTCTCCGACCAAAAATCGGTGACACCCGTCGCCGACAGTTGTGCATAGAGGCACAGGAAGAAGGAGAAAGAAGAGAAGAAGAGGAGGAAAGCTTACTTCGGCCTCCGGTGACCCCACCGACGAGCAATCGCGGCGAGCACGAAACAAGTATCCGCGGCTCCAATCGGAGAAATCAAGGAGAAAGAGAGGGGAAAAGGATCGGTGGTCAACTTCTAAGGAAGGGGAGGGTCTTTTTATAGAGAGCCCTAGGACTCCTGGTGGTCCTAAGACTCTCGATCTCCGTGGTTTAATCGGAGAAGAAGACTTCTACCGGGAGTCTTCTTCCCGATTCTCCTGTTTTTCTTTTTTTTTTTTTTTTGGGCTTGGGTCTTGATAGTTGGTCCCTGGGTTTGGGCTATAACAAGTGCAGAGAGACGAGACTAGATGTCAAATTGGATTAGAATCAAAATTTTTTTGGATTGAAGTTCCATCCCAAATTAATCTAATTTAGATTAAAAATTACTAACTCAAACTAATCTAAAATTATAGAATTTAACATAATAGACCAAAATGAGCACGTTTGGATTGGACTTGAGATTGCTCAATGCAGGTTGCACTTCTATTTTTTATTCATATATAAAAAAATTAATATATGAATGTATTAATCCACATCATTTTTGCGGTAGTTGGTATATCTCTTTCTCAATGAATATGTGAGGTTGTATATTCACAAGTTTATAGTAAAAAAAAAATTAATGACCATGTAAAACCCAAATTATTATTTTTCATCAGATAAATCTAACTTATTAAATTACAGAAAAAGAAATTTCAAGAAAAGAAATTCTAAAGTCGTGTTTATAATAGAACTATGCAAGAAACAACTAAACGGATAATATCATAATATTATTGTCGCTAGGTTATTCGTAATAAATAGCAACTACTTAACGCAGGACAGGGGGGTTTGCCTCGGTGCTAGCTGGCCGTCTACGGTATTGCCACTGCAAGGCCACCGGGCAAGCAACCGCTCTTTCCCTCTCGCCCTTTTGGCCTCATCTCTCCCTCTCCCCTTCCTCCCTCCGTCACCTTCTGCCAAAAAGGTGGAGACGCCGTCGTGTAACTGCGTCGGCGCCTCCGCCACCTGGCAGCCCCGATGGCGTTTTCCTCCAACGCCCCTCGGTAGACGACGACGCCGACGAGGGCGCCCTTATACCCTCCTCTCCCCGCCCTAACCCTAGACCCAAGAAGATCAAGAGCGGATCCCTAGCCTCATCCAGATCGATCCAGAGGGGAGAGGAGGGACGACATCGCCATCTTCATCGAGATCGATATCGACATGAGCCGCCAGGGATACATCACGCTTCCCATCTTCGTCGTGCTCGCAACCGTGGCCTTCCTCTACTACTCGACCGTCTTCTTGGTGATCGATGAGTGGATGGGGCTGCGGACCGCGGCGGGGCTGGGGAATGCCATTGTCTTCACCTTCCTTACCCTAATGGCGGTGGGGAACTACTGCATCGCTGTGTTCAGGGATCCGGGCCGCGTGCCTTCGTCGTTCATGCCCGACGTGGAGGAAGCAGAAAACCAGATCCACGAAATCAAGAGGAAGGTGAGAATGCTGATGATGTTACTCGAGTAAGAATCATTTGTTCTTGACGTTATTTGCTCGTGTCCTGGTCAAAATTGAGTTTCTTTGATGGATTTGTGCTTAATGAAGGGATAAGAACGATTCCTTTTTGGGTAATTTAGAAGATCTATTGTTAGTTCTGTAAGAAAACTCTGTTGCTTTCTGGTTGCAAATAGAGTTTTAGTTTTGCACTTTAACGGATTTTGCGTGTGTTGGTGTAGTTCTGTGTGATCATCAGACAGAAGGGAGAGGGATTGTGCGTGATCGGTGTATTTCTCTGTGATCGTTAGACAAAAAGGTGCCATTTCCTTTTGTTAGAGGCATTGATTGAAAGAAACTGTTATCGAAGGCCTTATTGATAGATCTGAATTGCAGTTTTTGGTGGTTGGGAGCTTTGCATGTTACCATTTTGAGTTGCGTGATGTTTCCCTGATCTGATTCAATATCTACCCTTTTGGTAGACTGGTAGATGGGAATTGCTGTTTTGGGTGATTGAGGGATCTGCATTTACCATTTTATGTTACATGGGATAAAGGGACACTTATATCCTCGTGGAAGTAAAACTCAATTCTGTTTGGTTGCACTCCTGCTTTGTCAGCAGAAGTGTTTTCACTCCAGAAACTGATATAATTCCTCTTAAAAGTATGACTGATTTACTGAGAATGAATGATTGGATGAAATGATGCTAAAACACTTCAGATGCCTTATAGATACATGCATGCAACAATTGAAATTGAGATCATGAG
Source organism: Elaeis guineensis (assembly GCF_000442705.2). NCBI lineage: Eukaryota > Viridiplantae > Streptophyta > Magnoliopsida > Arecales > Arecaceae > Elaeis > Elaeis guineensis. The sequence continues at coordinate 130,383,853 of NC_025997.2, read as the reverse complement.
CAACAAAACCAAGATAGTCTGTGCGAAATAATCGATAAAACAGTAGTTGCTTATATGGATCTCCAAGTTCTTTAGATTTAGGAGTGGTGGAAGAAAATTGTTATTTGTCAGTTACATTTACTTTTCTGTCTTTTTGTTATGTTTAAAAAACTTCTGTTTTGGATTTGCCTGCCTAAGTTTTAACTACTTATATCTGGCATCTGCCCAATGCTCTTTCTCCATTTTCTCGTTTTGTTACACTCAGTTTGTCCATGATCCATCTTCTTTTATGAATAATCTATCCCTTCTAGTGTTTGATTGAACCCTTTTTCCTCAAAGGTGAAAGAGCCTGTTGTGCTTCTCTTAGTCTAAGTTGGAGGAACATAATTGGCAAAGGTAGTAACCCTTATAGTCCCTTCCTGGTTGCAGTGGCCAGAATATTTGAAAATTTTGTGGACATGCCTGAATCAGTATCAATAGAGATTTTTCAAGTTGTTCCGTCTGGACAGAACAACAAAAATTACTTAGATCTGGATATCTGCTTTCTTTCCAGCCATTTCACACTTTTACTGGAAATCATGTTATCACATTCCAGCCGCTGCTCAAACTTCTAATGTGGGACTTTGAGGAAAAGTTCACAAGATAAGGAGTCGCAGGATATTAACCATTTGTTGTTTGCTTTTCTTTATCTTCTGCTGCTACTCTCTTCCTTTCTCATTTTTGTTTCTTTTTTGGGTTTTCTATTGTCTGCTCTCTGCTTTGTATTTTCTTCTGTTCTTTCCTGATAAGTGTTTTTCCAATTACTGTTTCCCTTTTTGGTTCTTTTTTTTTTTTTCCTTTGCTTTTCTGCATGCTATTTTGTTTCTATTTTCTTCATTTTGTTCTGTGTTTTTTTTTTTTGTTTTTTTTTTTTTAAATTGTTCCTTTCCCATTTTCAGTTTTCTTTTTTCTGGATTTCTGATTTATGTTTCCTTTCTTTAATACTTCTTGCCTATTTGCATTTTTTATTATTTCTTTTTATTCGCATTCCATTCTGTCATTTAAACACTGCCCTTACATTCTGCGGATTGAACTTTACTCTTTTTTTTAGGTCTAGCAATTATCACCAGTCCCGTTTACCCACCTCTAGCCCACCTTTACCTGTTTGCCAACCCAACACAGCTGAAACTGACCCAATCAGTTCATGGGTCATATACAGGTTTGACATGCCTGACCTGCCAGCAAATTGGATTACGTTTGGGTTGTCAGGTCAATACACCTAAATATATGACTTAAAAAACAGTTAAGGGATACAAGCCATTAGTTCAATATCTTTCATCTTTAGTCAATATTAATAGAAATTTGAAGATAGGCAACTGGCTGTGGGTTAACTTGTTGTTGTTGTTGCTTGCTGAATAAGCTTTCTCTTTAGCTTGTTGCTTGCAATAGCAATCAACTTGTAAATAATGCCCAAGATGCATCCACACAAGAAAAAAAAGGGACTAAAACTAATAGTTCAAACTTTTACTGCTTGTGAGATAAAAATCCCAAACCCATTTTGTCGTGGGCCGTAGGCCAATAAACAAGTCAGGTCTAGGTTAGCTAGGTTAACGATGGTTGGGCTTGAGCAACCCATGGTTGACTTGTTGGGTGGTTGGCTTGAGTTCTACTCAGGTCATATGGATTTCATATAGGACTTTGGTCCAAAACTAAACCAGCCAAACCTCTAACCCATTGCAATGGCTACTTGCATGCTTCTAATAATTTGTTTGTGTTGTTTATCTTAGATATCGATATTATGAGTTTCCACTGCATTTATAAATTATTAGCTTGCTTTTTAAGGTGAGCCCCTCATTTGGTAACTAGCTCTTATATGTGAGATCCTAGTGTTTTGAGGGCATTGCTTGCTTTTAACTAAGCTTAAGGAAGAGCCATCTTGTACCTCGAGAACACATGATCAAACCATAGGGATATGTGGGAACTACACTAAGACCTAAGGTTGCGTTTGGTGCATCGCCAGACAATCTTGGAAGGTAATGTGGATTGCCATCACGATAGATTGCCATCAGGATAGATTGCCATCATTAAATTATCATTAATGTCGATTACTGTGTTTGGTACACATAGGTAATATTGCAGTAAAATTACTGAAAATCCTGATTGACATGTTTGGTATGACAATTAGATTATTGGTAATGTAAAATCAACTTTCCAAAATATCCCCAATAATTTGGTCGTAGTGCTTTTTTTTTTCTTGGTGAGAAGTAACGGAAGTGATGTGGGTGTAGTGGTGGCACGGAGAAGTGGTGGGCCGAGGGGAGTGGGGAACCACGGGCACTAGGGGGTGGGGAGGGGGCGGGCATATGTGGAGCCATGAAAGTGGTGGGGACGGACGTGGAGGAGCCAACGAGGGGGCAAGGGCGGAGAGCTGCAAGTAGGTAAAGAGAGATGGAGGAGCCACGGGCCGGGGGCGCATGCGAAGGGGGTGGGGGAGAGGGGGGAGGGTTGGGCAATAGGTTTTGTATGATTTTTTTGAGGGATAATATTATCTAAAATTTTTATTGCAACATTACCAAAACAGTGGTAATCTGGATAGCCACCTCTCCCCAAGACAATCCAGATTGTCTTCCATGAGGCAATCTGGATTACCACACAAAAAGCATACTAAACGCAGTAATCCAGATTACCTCATTAAATTGCCAGCAATCCGGATAGATTGCCAGCTACCAAATGCAACCTAAGGAATCAATGGGCGATACAATAATTTGTACATATTCAAAAAATCTAAGGCTATAATTTAAACCAAAAAGCTTACTGCTCAAAGTGGTTGGGAAGAGATTGATTGCTTTGTTATTCTCCTAATATAGAAAGTTCAAAAGGGTTGCTAGAGGATATGGCATATGGTATATAGAATGATGCCTCATTTCAAAGTAAGGAGATTTGATGGATTATCATGGACAAGGTTGATTTTCATATACTTAATCACAAGTGCATAGGCACTTATTCTTTATGGAACCATAAAAGCATGTTTGGATGATTCAATAATGTACTTGTGTCATCCTATCTCCAACAACGGGAAGTTGTAGAGACAATCAAACATGGAAAGATACTTTAAGAGAGCAAGGGAGACAACCCAAGGATCAAATTCCTAAAATTTAGGATGAAAAGATTCGGATGAAAGTCAGGATGGTGAAAACGTCATCTCTTCAATCCCTTAAATTTTTGTAGTCACCGAATCATGTTCCTGTATCTTTTCTCAATATGGCAGGTATCATTCGGGGATGTCTAATTAGTGTCCAAATGGGCCCTAAGGGTCTATTTGGATGCCACTAGTTAAACGCTAAATGGCGAATAATTATGAAATGGCAATGTGAGTGAAGAAACCCACGCATTTAAGGAACCTTCTAGATTGCCTCATCCAAGACAATAGGGACACCAAATTCCTTGTAAATGGTTATTTCCGATCTCCTAAGAGTTAAAGCTCGTTTTGAATGGGAGTTTCCTTGATCAGGATAATCTTTTTCCCATTGAAGCTAACTTTTTCCTGCTGCATACTATATAGGGCTTGTTTTTTAGTGGATAAATATCATGAAAAAGTTGATCAACTTTTCTATTGACCAACTTACCTATGTTCTTATGCTTTTCAAGATGGATAAGTTACTTTCTTATGGATAGCATTTATTTATGAAATGAAAAAAAAATTTATCTATCTAGGTGGTGGCTAAATCATTTTTCCATCAACCAGTAAGTAGATATTTAATTTTTTTCTTAAAATGTTCTATCCTCATTTTCAATGCCTCTATCATTCAATGTCCAATAACTCAACTGTCCACTCTCTTTAAACTTAAAAAGCATAAAGGATATTATGGAAAATATGGATAAATTTTTAGCAACTTATTTAGGAAAATAGTAATACAAAAGAACATAGGTAACAAATTTTGAAGCCACTTTTTCATATGTAAAAAAATATAGGTAAATTATTTTTCTATCTAAATATTGCTTGAAAAATATTTATCTAGGAAAATATAGATTCCCAGATAAATTTTGTATCCACAAAAGAATGGACCTGTAAGGAATATTCCTGATATACCTTGTTTTTGCATCCTGATAGGTCCTAAATGATTTCATTATGTAGATATTTATCAAGCGACAGGCCAATAGAAACCACATTTTTTTTTTTATAGATGACATTTCATGAAGAAATGGTAAAAACGATCCTTGAGTTGGACAATAGCATAGAAAAATGCGACAATGGACTACAGGAAGCATGGAATGACAAGAGACGTTGCAATTATGGGGCACCTAATATGATTACAATGCAGGAACGAGGGAACTGACAAGATGATTTGAATAGCATATGGAGAACTTTTGGCTTATACAAGTCTAGCTATGTGCTTGATGGAGACTTGTACATATAAGCTTTCAACAAGCTATGGGCTATTTAAAGTGAGAAACATGTTAAAACTGGCCATGGATGTAAATCTCATGATAAAATAATGTCAGTTTTGTTCATCAAATGTACATATAATCATGGAGAAATTGTGAACCATCTAAACAAGGATGACCAAAAATCACCTCTCATGTTACATGCTTTTGAAGAGGCAAGATGCTGGTATCGGATCTTGTAGCTTTTTCCATTAGAATTGTATGGTGCTGATACCAACAACATGTGCTAGAACTGATAACTTCTAAAAAATAGAATTAGCACCAATCAGTATGGGTTGATATGGGCCATCGATATTAATTTCTATAGTTGATACATACCAACACGGTTATTTTGACATCTCAAGGCTTCTAACAATGTCAATTTCGCATGAGAATGGTATGGTTCATCTTATTCCGGTAGTTTTTGGAACAATGTAATCATTATATATGGTAATTGCAGCTTTTGGATCAATGGTGTTATTTTGGTGTGCATTTTTAAGATCTAATGCCTCATGTGTCGTACTTGTTCTCTGACTCACTTAGGGAATGAGGTGATACACAAGAGTCATCAAATCTCATGATCTATTATTCCATAGTTGTGGATGCTATATACGATGACCTACACTTATTTTTCTATTGGACAATGTAATATTACGAGATATGAGCATTTCTTAGACTTAATAAATGGTGCAAAGCATGGAATGCCGTACTATCCGATACGGGGCGTATCGTACCATATCGGTCTCGTATCGATATGCCGTTTCAGAGCGCACCAATACTAACATATTGTACCGAACTGCGTACCGACATTACAATAGAATTTTATCGATACGGGGTCCGATACTGAGATAGAGAACCTTGATGCAAAATAATAAATGGAAATGAGACTTGATTTCATCCTCGTCAACTGCTCATTCTCCATATATGTTGATTGTTGTCACAATTTTAAGACAATCGAGTATATTCACAAATGGATTCATCAATTGGTTGGCAAAAATTGCACAAGTGAATTGTGGCAAGAGGAGCTAGGGTTGGCACTTGAGAAGGAACTGAAGAAGTTGAATATGGGAATAGATAACCCTAACATTCTTCCTAGTATGTTATCTATGAGCAACCTAGTATTTGATCTCACATAGCTAATTTTGGAAATCTTATTCATTAAATACATATGAAATTGGGTTGTTCAATATGCCATGATGCCTACTTTTTTACCCCTTTAAAGCAGTTGGTGTCTATATGCTTGCTCTTTGGATTCACTCTCTCGGCACAACATGGTAAGAGGAATGCTCCCTCTTCATGCTTATGGTGCAAAAGGTGGGGGTTTAAGTGAGATTGTCACTTTCCCCGGTTAGTTGCTGCAAATTACAATATGTAGAAGGGCTATTTACATATGACTACAATATGTAGAAGGGCTATTTACATATGACTGCAATATGTAGAAGGGCTTTTTACATAAGACCCCTAAAAGTTGTTCATAACCAATGACAAGTATGTTGGTTAATCATATTATTTGGCATTTTGGGCTCAACAATGGTTTCATATTCATCGATTTTCAAGAGGTGTTATTTGCATTTGCCATATAAAACTCTTGGTGGAAAAAAAATAGGTTGCCGAAGCATATTAAATGAAGCATGAGGTATAAACAAGGAACAATCTAAGCATGCGACCATGCGAGATAAACATACCTAAATGCCGATAATTGCATAGTGGCAGTTGGCAAGCAACTTGATCGGTGGACTTGAGGTTTGTTGTGACAGTACTGGGGCCTGGATTGGTCGGCCAGCAGCATAGTTTGGTAATTGGTATGCCTTTGTGCATTCTGTATCGGGCCCATGTTGATGTATCGAGAGGGCGAAGGAAGAATGGGAGAGAGAGAGGGGGGGCTTCCTTCCCTCCCTCCAGTGGAAGGGTGGAGGGAGAATAGCTCTCCGGTGGCCTCCAAAGGCCCTCTATCCCTCTCTCTCCCCCCCTCCCCTCCTCTCGTTCCCTCTGTTTCCTTCTCCCTCTCTCCCTCCTTCGCTGGTTTCTCATTTCAATTGTCAGAACCGTCATAGCCTGTGCCAGTATGGCTTGGTACGGCCCAAACCGGATGGTTCGAGATGGTTCCGCAATCCTTGAATAGACCATAAGATAACGATGACTTGTTTCCCATTGGATTTGAAAGCAGCATGTTATAACAACACAAACTCCATCACCATTCATGTCAATGTTGCCGTTCCTCTTTTTTATCTTCTTGCTTCTCGACTCTAAGCAATTTTCATTTATCTTTGTTCCTTAAATGAGCTTTTGGTGAGGCCTTATCAAAAGGTGACACAAACTAAAAGTGGTCAGACACATTTTTGCCAGTATCACTGAGGATGATTGTATGAGAGTATTCCTTATGACAAAGTCTTGTTCATAGTGTTTATTTAGGCATGTTGCTAGTATCACCAAGGATGATGGTCCTCTTGATGTTAGGAAACTCGGCATCAATTAGGCTTGACAGTAGCATGCTACAAGCTAGGTCTAGGGAAGGTGATTGCAAAGTTGAGAATCAAGTTGCGGTGACTGTTGAATGGAGAAGGGTGTATAATTTGGACATTTTCCAAATTGGGGCCCATGGTTCTGAAATCAATGCGATGTGTAGGCCAGGGTGGCTTGGTACGGCGAAAGAAGATCCATCTTGGAAACCATTTGGTGCTAGGTGATTGAGAAGGAAGGTAGAAATTTAGCAGATGAGGAGCAAAGGAGATAGGCAAGACAAGGTGGAGAGGTAGAAAGAGTTTTGAGTACAAAAGTCAGGTTGCATTTTAAGCTTTGTGCTTCAGTCGAATTAGATGTCCTAATTATTGTGAGAGAGACCTTGGCGACGACTTATATTGCTAGTCGCTAGCTGTTAGCATCCAAACAAGCTTTCAATATTTGTGCATGGCTCATATGACTAGATTGTTTCCTATAAATGAAAATGGAATACATTTGGTCATAAAAAGCACATCATAATGTATTCAAATATGGTTTGCTTCCGTCATGATGCACATTGGTGTTTATACAATGAGTATTACTCATACACAACTACTTTTATTTCTCATGTTGCTGAAAAGTAAGTCGGTCGAACCATTTGCTCAGTTGCCCATAATTGAAGACAAGGTATATATAAATGATCTCTCATCTCATCTCACCCATGGTTTTTAAAGGTCTTTCCAACTATCTTAATGGATTGTCAGTACGAAGAAGAATCGAGATCTTGGCTGATATGTAGGAAAATATGGAAAGATGTAAAACACTCCAGGATCTGAGCTGAAAATAAGGAAAGAATTAAAACACTCCAAGATCTCAGCTGATATTTAGGAACGGTACATTGAAATGCCATCCAATATTATAAAACTAATCTTGAAAATTATTTAAGGCATTGATTCTAATACTTTGTTTAGAATATGGATCCACCCAAAGATTTGCTTGACCTTTAGGGCTGAGTCCGTGCAGGTGGGCCTTCATTACTCAGCCCAATGGACCTCATATTACTAGAAGAAAATCAAGGGCATGGATTTGCTAAATTGATAATTTAATCTCCTCCCTTTATGGGTCAGGTCATTTGGCTTCAAAAATGAAAAAAGAAAAGCATTGTAAAGAAAATCTATTTTGTTCCTGTATCATCAACATAATTAATTACTTCTTGTTTTGATCTTACGTCTACGTCTCAATCTTTTTCCACAATTTGTTTTTTTGTCCCATGTAATTACCCTTGAATGGCTTTAGGGTAGTAGTGCTTTCTAGTTCCTTTTCTTTATATACTTGCATTCATAAGGTGCTTCCTACCTTCATCTTCTATATCAATTATCTACTATCTTTCCATACCGGTATCACTGGCTTTTATAAGTCAATATGTCCAGTTCACTTTACTCATATGTATGCTTCAGTTGTTAGAGGTCCATGATAATGCCAAGTTAACTTTGCATTTTTCAACTAATCTTAAGCCCAAGTTCTGGTCCTAGTTCCTATAGCAATTTGATGGTTCTTTTCATCACATGTTTGTGGATGCAATCGATCCCTTATTCTTTTAATATTGCGACTTGCTGGCATGAATTCTTTGCTTCTTTGGGTCATCGAATATTGTCTTGGGATTAACAAGTAATTGCTCACCTTGCTTGATAATTAGCATGGTTTTGTGATACCATTTTTATAGGTGCAATTCTTCGACTTATATTTTTGACCTCTTACAGTTTAGCTTGGGCTGACTAATACTATGGGTAATTTGATCTGTCTAATTTTATATATCTAGATAATTTGATGAAAGCAACATTTTAGGACATTTTAACTTTTGTAGGCTAATTGTATGGCATTGATCTTCATAACATGAGAAAACCTTATTCTATTATTAGCCACTAATTCTCTTATATGCTTTTTTTCCCATTGTTACCTTAATCACTCAGGGTGGAGATCTGAGATTTTGCCAGAAGTGTTCTCACTATAAGCCTCCCCGTACGCATCACTGTCGTGTTTGCAAAAGATGTGTTTTGAGAATGGTATGTATGATGACTTGTATTTTCTTTTTTCAGAAAAAAAGTACTCTGTATATTTATTATAGCCCCGTGATGGCTGCAGGATCACCACTGTGTTTGGATAAACAATTGCGTTGGGCATGAAAACTATAAGGTCTTCATTATTTTTGTGCTGTATGGTGTGATTGCCTGCATCCACTCAATGGTATGCTTAAGTTACATCTAGTTAATTAGTGATCTGGAGGTTTATCGTGTGGCAGAAATGGATTTACAATATTGTTGCAGGTTCTTTTTGTTGGAAATTTTATTCATGATGCGCAGAAGGATCAGCCACAGAGTAGTTACTCTAATAAAACAACATGTGTGAGTTACTTTACGTAAAAAGAAAAAAAGAAGATTGACTCACTTTTATGGCATCATTCCTCAAGTGTGATCTTGACTTTCAGACATTTATCAACTTACCAGATCATTGGTGGAGCTATACTGTTTCCCTTAGCTCTGGCGTTAAGCGTCCTATTGGGTTGGCATATATACCTTATCTTGCAGAACAAGACCACAATTGAGGTTTGAGAAAATTTTCCACAATTAGCTAAGTAGTTGATTATGGAATATTTTGAAAACTTTGCTGTCTTCTTTTTCTGCAGTACCATGAAGGAGTCAGAGCCATGTGGCTGGCAGAAAAAGTAGGAAATATGTATAGACATCCATATGACCTTGGTGTCTACGAAAACCTTGTTTCAGTAAGAATAGTTTCTCTCTTCTTATCTTTCTTGTGTATCACTCATGCTTTTGTAATCTATGACCTGTATGCATATTACTGAGGACTAGGACTATTATCATTTTATTGTGCTAGATCTTGACTCTCTTTCTTGAGGTTGAGTTTGAGGTGGTGTTTGTTTGGTGATCCTATCCAGTCATAACCAAAATGTTTCCCCATCTGTTTTTCATTTTTTAAACAATGATGATAAAACTTGTCTTTAGATAAAGATCCACCAGGGCATGACAATCAATAATCCCATTAAACAATGTTTTCTGGGTTGAACAATTTAATGCAGCTCCTCAGAGGAAAGAACATACCCTTGATACTTGTCCTCACAGCTTCCCTTTGCATAGTGGCATTAATTGCCAATATCTTGTTGAAACTTCCTTTTGTAAAGATATCAGTCACCATAAACTTCCTTGCGTCTCTGGCAATGTTGGTAATCTTTGTTTTAGCAATTCTCTTGTTGCTTCACTATTCTTCGTTTTACATTGCAAGTCAGGAAGTTGATGATAATCGAGTAAGTTGTAGGTTTTGATATAAAGATTCATATTTAAGTTATTGTTAACTGCTTGTGCTATTCTGTAACACAACATTCATCTGAAACTGTCTGACTTTGTCCTTGCTTTTGCAAAGTCGTCACCATGAAGACAAACCTTTTCAAAAGTGAAATGTCTGTCAGATGTATGTTGGTACGGTGATAGCATAAACATTTTTGCTCTTATTAATCCCTGCTGGTCCTATCTTGTGTATGCTTGATTGCTACTTTGAAGGTCAACATTATTTCAATTATATACTTTTGTTGTTGTTGCTTAGCATCTACTTTATTTTGTGGTTCTGTGAAGTTTAAATTGGAGAAGAGGACGGTCACTTTTATGTGGATCTTTTCTAACTGAGATGTCATGTACGCTAGATGACTGACCTGTTTCTATCACTCTTTAAACATGGGTTCTGCTTCACTACAACTGCACCTGCTCTCAGTTCAGGCTACTTTGCTTTCAAGGCATTTGTATTTCGAGCTATAAGTGTATGATAGTTCCGATTTAAGGCTTAATTTTAAAGGGTAGCCATGGTTGGTCCTTAAATCATGGGTCTTCTTTAGAGTCCACGGCACAAGATTGTTTCATGTTTGCCTGTTTATATATACCAGTTCATGGGAGATCATGCACCTGGATATTTGATTTGTGGTCATCAAACTATTTATTAACTTCAAATCAATTTTTCCTGCAGGTGCTAGGGCCTAACATCTTTTGTTGGTTATGCCCTGGGTCGAAGTTCAAAGGCTCTGGTCTCCGATTTCGCACTGCATTTGACCTTCCAATATCTACAACACTAACTTGACCTATCAAGTGGCAAAGATAGAGTAGTTTGTTAGTAGAAGATGGAAACCATGTAAATTTGTGGTTGAGCGTCATTGGGAGTGCCAATTACAATCGTAAAGTACTTGCTGTACGTTTTTGGTCTGACATGAGGGCTTCATGTTACTTCTGCGGGCTGTTTATAAACCATATCGGGGTAGGCAGAGGGAGTGTCCTTTGCAGGGGGAATATTCTGGGGTCTGTAAGTTTATGTTGTTAATAAACTATAATAGTCCAAGGAAATATATTGTGAATGGAACATCGTGAACCGCAGTATTCTACGCCTCTCATGGAGGTAAACAAGAGATGTAGGCATTAGGATACGTCATTCTCGTGCTAACATGCAGCAATGCTGTATTAAAATATTAAGTGTGTGTGTGTGTATATATATTAGATAAGGTGGTTATTTCATTCAATCTTAATGTAAATATAATTCAAAAGATCAGAGACAAGAATGTCGTGGAAGGATGGAAGCAAAAGAGAAGGAGTCGTGAGTAACAAATGAGGCCATTTAGTTAGTTTGCCATGCTTTTGTCTCATGATAGGTGTGTCAAATCTCGTGAGAGGGGCGTCTTCAAAGTAGATGGTGGATGTTGTGCATCAGGGATTGACAAGCAGTCGTATGGTTCTGCAGCCTTCAAAAGTTCTGCAGCCTTTGAAGTCAGATTATCACCATCAACGAGTCTCCCTCGATCACCATTTGATCGGCTCTAAGAATCATCCTTGCATAAATAATATCTTTATAGGACATTCTCAGCTTAGCAGCGGGCATAGTGGTCTCCATTATTCGGATACCCTCGATTGCAATAAATCGAGAGTCGGGGTTTCGGATCATAAAATTCATTTCGCCTCTTCTGTCAATGATATTGTCATTAAAATTGATCTTTAGGAAGGTCGGAGGTGGAGGCTCTCGAGAGAGAAAAATCTTCCTCTGCACTCTATGAAAAAGAAAATCCCAGCTGTCTCACATTTGAAAAGTCAAATTGAATGGTGAATCATCAATCTCTACGGTCTGAGTCATGGCTCTCTCAAAAATCAGTCTCATCGATTGCCAACTCGCCTCAAAGATTCCTGCATTCCAAGCAAGCCAAATATGATAAGCAGTATAAGTTATCTTAATGCCAATGAATCTAGTGGTGTCATACTCCATGCTCCATCTTAAGGCCATCAAGGATCGGACAAGTCGCTCTCCTAAATCAAACCATAAAAAGGGGAGGGGGGGGGGGGGGTGGTTAACCAAACGCCACACCTATCTCGCTCCAGGACATAGAAGAAGCATGTACTTTAAGGTCTCATCTACCATATCGCAAGAGGGACAAGAAGTCAGAATGTCCACCCCTTTGGTTCTTAGCAGAATCTTGATCGATAGTCGACTCCAAGCAACCTTCTATAGAAACATTCAGCCTGAGATGGATTTAGTCTCCAAATTCAGACACCATCCATCATCCTTGTCGGCTCGCTCCTAGAGGTCTCACAAAGATCTCTGGTCACCACCCTAGAGGTGCATGATGAGTGCCAAGCCCTAACGTCCGATCCCAGGGATCGCCCGAGATATCACCCTCTCTGCTAGCAACTCATAGAAGAAATTGGCAATCAGCTGCACATTTCAATTCCTCACCTCTGATTGGAAGAGGTCACACACCTATGCTCTATCACCAATCTTCGTACTGATGATGGTCGGCCACCGACTCAGAGAGATGTCGGACAGTCAGGGATCCTGTAGGAGGTCAATCGACTGTTCGTCCCCTAGAAGCCATGTCATCTGTGCCAAAGCATCAGGAGCACGTCCACATATCTCCTTCCATATATAGGAACTGCTTCGACTGATATGAATATCATCCATCCTATTCCACTTGTCATGCTTGACATGCATCATCACACTCCAAGGACTGTCAGGATGAATCAGAAATATTGCAGCATATCGGACAATCAGAACCTTACATCGGACCTGAAGGGATTGAACACCCAGCTGCCTCTCATTGAATGGTAGGCATACCACATCCCAGGCTACAAGGTAAACTCCAGTCCCACCCAGCGAGAGCCCCACAGAAAGCTCTTGAATTGCTATTCAAGCCTCGCCAAAAGAGATATCGGAGCAATGGTATGAGATAAAAGATACATATGAATAGCACTGAGGACTGACTTGATTAGGATAACTCTGGTCATTATCAACAGCACTCTGGACTGTGAACCCTCCAAACGGCCACGAATCGACTCCTCCAATTCAATACAATTGGACCTCCGAAGATGGTGCCCAGTAATAGGAACATCGAGATAATGCAAGGCTCCAGTATGCTCCATAATACCAAGGATCTCCCTAATCGCCTGCCTATCTTGAACTTTGGTCTTCAGGCTAAAGTAGAGAGCAGACTTTGTCAGGTTCACCTTTTGACTAGAAGCAATGCAGTACTCCATAATCCTCCTAAAAGCTACATCGTTCTGAGCTGATGCGCAGCCCACCAACAAGCAGTCATCTGCGAAAAATAGGTGCGGAATTGACTGTGCCCCACGAGCCGGCATGTAACAGTTAACACCTCAACTCATGGTCACCAATTGCAAAGCATCAACACATAAAATAAATAGGTAGGGGGATAGAGGACAATCTTGACGAAGGCCAACTGAGTGAAAAAAATCCGATGGTATGCCATTAATTAGGATGGAGGGAGCATGCATACATCCTCTGATCCAACTGATCCACCAGCTATGGAATCCAAAATCTTCTAGGGCCTTGTAAAAGAATGCCCAGCACACTCAATCATAGGTTCTCTCCATATCAAGCTTGATGGTCATGAGATATCTTCAGATAGGGACTCTACAGATCATACATGAATTCCTATGCAATCAAGACATTATCGGATATACTACAAACCCCAACAAAAGCCTCTTGCTCGGGACTAATCAGATGGGGAAGGATTGGCTTCAACCTGCTCACCAAAATCTTAGCACAAATTTGGTATGGAGTAGTGCATAAGCTGATGGGCCTATAGTGATTGGGCTTAGCGATGTCCTACCTCTTTGGAATGAGCACAATGAAAGTCCTTTTCCAATCATCCAACATCAGAGCCGTAGTAAGAAAACTGCTGAATTGCCTCCACCATCTAATCGTAGATGATAGCCCAATATCGTCTGAAGAAGAAAGGAGGAAGCCATCAGGGCCAGAGGCTTTATCCTCCATCATAGCTCAGATCGCCCCATGAATCTCCTCCCTGGACACCTCACCAATCAAAGAGGCATTCTCCCTGAGCGAGACTTGATTGATCGGTAAGGATGGTTGGGCCTACTCGACCTCGCCCAGCTGTACAGACCATCTCGATCGAAAAAAGCTAATGATCTCCTCCCTCATCTCATCGGCACTATTAAGCCACCACCCATTGGGAGCCCTCAGCAGATGGATCCGATTCCTTTGCCTCCTTATAACAGTAGACTGGTGAAAAAAGCGGGTGTTCCTATCTCATTCCCTCAACCATTGAACTCTAGATTTCTGGCACCAGCAGACCTCCTATTGTCTAAGTTGAGAATGATGAAGTGCAAGCCTGGCCTTGAGGACAACAAGGTCATTGGCTGATAGTCCTCCTTTCGTATCCTCCCTAATTTGAAGGTCAGAAATAGATGCCTTAACCTCCTTAAGTCTCATGAAGATGTCACCAACCTCTATCTGATTCCACCTCTTGAGTCTATACCTCATGATCTCCAACCTGTGAGAAGTCCTGTACGTAGCATTGCCATAAATTGACAATCTCTATACCTCCCGAACAATATTCCAAGATTGGGGGTAGGAGATTCAAAATTTCTTGAATCAGAAAGGGGTTCAGTAAGAATAATCAGTAACAGTGGAGATCAAAATAGAACTATGATTAGAGGCAATCCTCGGAAGATGGCTGTCTTGGTGGCTCGAAAATCATTGCATGCACCTAATCGCAGTAAAAGCTCTGTCAATGCACTCTCAAACCCGAGCACTATCCTGTTGATTGTTGCACCAAGTGAATCTAGGACCGAAAAAATCAAGATCAATAAGACCATTATGACAAATGAACTCCCGAATTCCTTTGCTCCAATGTTGTCCGAAAATAGCCTACTCTCTCTTTTCTCCTGAGACCCATCAATGTAATTGAAGTCCCCTGCAATAAGAAAGGAGAGATCTTGATCGACCCCTCTGAAAGTCTCATTCCATAACACCTTCCGCAGCCTATAATCAATGCTAGCATCGACACTGTATAAGAGTAAAGGCTTTTCATTAACATCAAAAATAACCACAACCATCTGTTGATTATACTCATGTAATACATCCACAGTGACATCCTCTTTTTCCACACAACAATCAACCCTCCCATAAGACCCTGAGACTCAATAGCAACAAAACCCCAAGAGTGCGAGAGATGTCGCTAAGCCCGTTCCAAGCTCCTATCCGATAGTTGAGTTTCAAGAAACACACACAAGTTTGCATCATGTTGGTGAACCAGCCTTCTATAAGTGGAGAAGAAGGATGGCTTTCCAACCCTCTAACATTCCACACCAAAATCTTCATTATTGAGAAGCATTGCTAGAGGGGGCCATGCCAGGTCCTTCCGCATAGCCTTGAAGAGTTGCTTTGCTCCTTGGATGCCCACCTTCAGAAACCCAGTTTTAGCTTCATTTAAGATCGCTTACAGCCATGCAATAATTGTAGTATGGTCCTTCATCTCCCCTTTGACCAGCCCATGAGGAGCAAGTATGCACCCCACCACAATCGATCCAAACCCGCTTCCATGCCCCTCGGGAGTATGGACAGAGCTGTCCAAATCAGACCCCAAGAGGAGCACTAAAGGGATACCTCCCCCATCATTTGACGCTTCATTAGCAACACCATCATCCGGACGCTCCTCCGTTGCCAAACCTCCTACCTCTGACCGGCCAATCAACCCTGCCACACATGCATCCACAACCAAAGGCATCGGCAAGGACTTCCTGCAGCAGCCGTAGGAGGTTGAACTGGGCCGACCACTGCCTCTTTTCCTGATGCCGGGGCCGTATCCTTATCGTCGGATGTCACCATCACCATCAAGGCAGTGGGAGCCCCTCCACCAACAATAGGAGCAGTCGTAGGAGCCCAAACGGGAGACTGAGAGCTAGCCCCTGATGCATTGGGTCCCAGAATGGGCTCCACGGCCCCATCCGATCGCTTCACAGGCCCCAGGCTCTAGGCCCGCTTTAGATGGGCCGAGCCCTGGCCCGCATCTACCATCCATAGGTCCAAGGGAGTTGGGCTCACTCCCTGGCCTAAAATCATCGGGTCCAAGCCAGCCCCCGGGTCCAAGCCAGAATGCTGACTCATTCTAAGTCGGGACTTCCACCATCGATTCAGTAGAGTCACAGGAAGGCGACCGCCGGCAAGCAACCTTGGCCAGCTTTTGCCAGCCCTCAAAATCCAGAAAGAATTTTGACAGATTTACCACTTTAGGAGGTGAGCCCGGATGCTCCGAGCTAGCCGCCCCCACAATCGATCGCGATTCGAATGTCTTCCCCTTCACCACCATTGGAATGACTCTTGGCGAATGAATCCACGAAGTAACCACCCACGGCCCAAGTCAAAACGGAGCATGGCAGTCACGCTCCTCAGCACCGAGCCCCGACTCCTCAACCCAAACCTCCATAGGTGATAGTAGGGTCTCAACAACATTCTTTGGACGGAGAGGATGCCCTCTCCTGCTCCCGCTTGGCATTGAATCTGTCAGAGAAACCTCGTACCCATCATCGAAAGATACGACCACACCGAAAGCAAACAACATGTAGATTTTCATAGATGAACAGCTGCCAAAATACCATTTTCTTCCCCCTGATAAAAACATCGGGCTTCATAGAGTCGATCTCCATCCAAATCCTTGCAAATCCTACCTTCTTCAACTGGTCCGTGAAGTCGTCAATGGAGACCGAGTTGCCAACTTCCTTCACGATGCCTAAAAGTAGTCTACAACTCTATCAGAAGCTGAGGGAGGCATAACCATACCATGGCCATCTTGACAATGTTGGTGCCTGGGACGAAATCCGACACCCAAGGTTCCAACGCCAACAACTGCAGGATGGTGATCCATGGCCCTCCATGGAGAATAGAGTTGGTCTCCTCTGATTTGAAACGAAAGAAAAGATAATCTTCCATCAAAGAGAAAGATTCAACCTTGTTTAGGAGATTGCCCTTCAACTTGAAATCCCTAACAATGCAATCCATAAGAACCCGCCGGCCCAAGCTTCAAACCAAGACAAAGATTCTCTCCCATTGAGTCCTTTCCTCCATTTCCTCCTCCAGAAACTCCAAGATTTTGATGAAGTATCATCGGAGTTGTTCGAACTTTGACTCGAAGATCTTGTGAGACATCTACATAGGTTGCTGCGCTTGCCTCCCAGCCATTTTTGCCCATGCCCTCCCCCTTCCGTCGGAGATGGGCATCGGTTCCCTACCGTTCCCAACAACCTTCCCTTTGCCTTCCACCCCACCTGCCATCATCACGATCATCTGCTTGCGAAAAAGCCAGAGAGAGCCCAAAAAAAAAAGCCGAGACACAGCAATTAATATTAAACAATTTCCCAAGCAACATTATGAGTAGATGTCAGCCAAGTAGAGAGAGATGACAAGTGGACAAGCAACACACCTAGTCCTTCGTGGAATTACTTGTGCGCATAGGTAGAGCACACTTCTGACAGGCCATCACTACCGGGGAGAGTGGAGGGTATTAAATATTTTTCGAAAGTTTGCAGAAACAATTAAAACCCAAAATTCAATATGTTTTCCCCTCAAAATGTTTTTCTCATCCCCCATAGAACTCTTACCACGTTGTGAGGATGCGCACGCACTCTTAACCGAGCCAAGAGATATCTTGTCTCTTACGGTCTTACTGCAGATTGGCTCATCGCCACCGGAACGGCTACGAATTTCTTGATCTCAAAGTAGCGAATTTCAGGAGAGGCCTTACGGGCGTCACTTGTTTGTCACTCCGAGCTTGAAACCCTAAACCCTCCTGCTCTATTGTACTTGAATCAGCTTGGTTTTGACTTCCACCATCCAATCCTGCAGTGCGGTTTTCCAGCGAACAGTGTCCTGTTTAAATCCATGTTCCAGATGACATTACCAGGAGGCCCCATGACAAAACCATACATTTCAGCTCCCGTGATGTTCCAATAAGCTGTCGCTACTTACTCTTTTCATGCACCACTTTGTGCGAGGAGACATCCATCGATCAAGGGCTAAAGCGGTTACTGCTTCCGCAGTAATTGAATGTTTTTATTGTACAGACTAGTTAAAAAGTTTCCCTTTTTATTCTCAGACAAATCTCATCAGGAATGCAAAGGCTGCAGATATAATTACACTGAGTTTTGCTCGACTTTTTCCCTGCTGCAATATTTTCAGAGACAAATGGCGGGAAAGCTTTACACATATTCAAGGGGCACCAAATATGTTGATGTTCTTAAACTTTTGAAGGCTCCAAATATGTTTTTCATCGATTCATTTCTAGGTCCAACTTTGTCCAGGAAGCAAATCACAGACATCTATTTTGCTTTTCCCTTGCCCTTTCCCTGGTGCTTCTTTGCTTCTAACTTGGCTTGTATTCTTGCAGCAGCTGCAGCCTTTGCCTCTTCTCTCCTTTTTTTCTCTTCCTCTTTGAGTGCGGCTGTCATCTCCCTCTGCTTCTTTAATTCCCTGATTGAGATAAATATTGTCAATAGGCCAGCATCATTAGCTACCTGCATGTTAAGTTACAAATGCCTTTCAACACAGAAGAATCCAAAAACCCATTCCGTGGCACTCTAAGGCTATGTAAGTTCACAAGCCAAGCTGCAGCATCAATCTTACGGAAACGTAACCTAATCAACACCTTTCAGTCTTCTACCATTACAGGTCATGGATATTGAAAAATTAAAAATCATAAGGTTTCATGGGGCTTTTCTCAGAGATATGTGCCTTCTGCTCATTAAATGGGATGTAACCTCAATAATATGGTTGGAGCAGCAAGGATGCATTCACCGAAGATGTGTTAATATAAGTATTCTGATAAGACTGGAATTTCTGGAAGATGTGAACTGATAAGCAGTTTGAATATGCATGTAATATCCCGTTAGGCCACCACTGTGCCCCATATGACACAGCAACACAATTCCAGATTCAAAGCAGATATTAATGCAGCAGGAATTGACAGTTTCACTTACTCAAGCCTTGCCTTTTCATCTGAAACACTACCAAGACTGGCACCTTTCCGCGGTCTGCAAGCTACCAATTCCACCTCAAAGATCAGAGTTGCACTGCACCTCCCAAATTCTGCTGGTTAGCTTTACAGTTCATGAGTTGCCAGTAATAAAAATAGAGGTGCCAAAGGGATATGAAAGGGAAGCAAAAACATGGGCATTACTTTGGTGGTATATCTGGAGGAGAACCAGCACTTCCATAGGCATAGTCTGGCTTGCAAGTAATTTTTGCAACCTCCCCAACCTTGAAGAATCCAATAGATAGATGGCTATGTAACTAAATACCTCCAACAGAAATCAAGAGAACCTCATTAATCTAGCCATATAGTTTAGTTTACCTTCATAGTTCTTACTGCTATATCCCAGGCCTTGATAACTGAGCCCTTGCCAAGCTCAAATGAGAAAACAGTATTGTCTTCATGTGTAGTATCGAAAACTTCACCAGTGTCAGCAAGGGTGCCTTCATAATGAACTGCCAAGTTCAAACAATCAAGAAACTGAATTGATTAGCAAGGAAAAGTGACCGAAAAACTAACATTCTCCCTTATTAGGCAGATCATCATGGTTGATCACAAGTCTTCATATATATATGTGTGTGCGCGCGCGCGCCCTAGAGAAAGGTGTCCTCCCATAATTTACAGCCTTGAGAAGGCCATCTGAGGTATCCATAATGATTCCACAACTTTTAGTTTTCTACAAATGTTGATCTGAGATGCAGACAAATCCCTAGCTCAAATATGCACTGTTGCTTTGTACCAGGCCTACAACATCACCCATCCTGGCTTCTGACAAATCTGTGAAATCTGAAGGGTTCAAGTATTTCCATCGTCGAACAAAGGTTCAACCACTCAGAAGAATGTTATGATTAGTGGCATTAAAATCTGATGAGTGATGTATCTCCAAAGGTCATCATTAACCTTTGGGCTTCAATACACGAAGGCCAAATAGGATTTCGATGTCTATGACAAGGATTGGCATCATGAGATTTTTGATAATAATCCATAAGATCATAGAGAACACACAGAATTATTAGTTAGAAAATTTGGTCAGTATTTGCAATCAGGCACACAAGCTAACTGAAAGAAATTATTTCAGGAAAAACTGAAAACAGAAAACTAACTTACAAAATGTATTGAAACCTACCTCCCAAGGCAATGGCATCAAGTTATGAACATTCATAACATACAGAGGTAACAATTGGATTTACTGGGATTTTCAGATTTCAGGGATGGAATGCAACAACATAGATGATAACATATTCTACAAGAAGTCAGTGAAATATTATATGGACAGAATATATACCACCTCTATGTAACTAAGTGTAAGCATCATTGACAAAGGATATATCTAAAGGCAGGAACAACTGATTCAGCAGAAACAAAAGCCTAACATATGATTGACTAAATAAGATGCATAGCTAAGCTCCAATATAAGTTTTACTGTCTTTTTGCCTTATAAGCTGCACGTTTCTCCTGTGCTGTCATCATAAGATTCTGTTGGTTTATACTTTGGTCACATAATAAATGCTGCAATATAATAGAAAGTTTATTTGCATGCCTACTCAAATGATCACCACTATTTCAAAAGGCTAGGCAAACAGCAAAATAAATCCTCATCTGGAAATACAATCACATGGGCATGTGTACAAGCGTGTGCATGCGGGCATGTGTGTGTGAGAGAAAGAGAATGAGGGATGCGATTAAAAGAATGAGGATCAGCAGAAATAGGAGCCTGACAATTTTCCTTTTTATATACAAAAACATCATGAAGCCTTGTGACAGTAAGTTGTCAATTATTGCTTCACATTTAAATGTCTGGTTAGCTTCGAGAAAGCATTTTGACTAAGGATCAGAAGCAACTGCTCTGCAGGTAACAGAATATTACAGACACCACATTTAAGGTTAACAGTCATATTCTTTTCAACCAACAAACACAATGAATAGGTTATGAGTGCAAGCAAAAATCGTTCTTTGTCTTCAGGGCCTCTGTCAAGAAGGGAAAGCAAAGGGACTCGAAAAGAGCTTTAAGAAAAGAGAAAAACAATACACAACAACTTAACCTCAATATTGTTGTCTGGATATAATCAAGTCACAAATTGTAGAGGGGGATAAATTGGATTGTAGATCAAACTATGGATCATAAGATTTTTCTAATTCCTTTGAACATAATAAAGACATAATATTGTCAAAACCGAAAAATGTGTAATCATTAAGTAGAAGAATGAAGAAGAAAGCCACATATAAGAAGTGGTAGTTTCCACTATCTAAACCCATATATAGCATCTAATGGAAAAACATGCCTAGTTACTTAAGGGTATATGCAACCTATCAATCAGTTACTCTTTTAGGCAGAATATTTTCTAGAAAAAAGTATCAGTCTTTAATGAATGAATGAAAAAATACAAAAACTTGGCCATTTGATCTTAATCCCATGAACCCTAAATCTTCTGTTTCTTTATCTAACCCTAACCGGATTGCTGATTTTACGTACTCAAATTTATTAAGGATAAGTAAGCAATTTTACAAGACACATAGTCCAATACATCATATAAATAGACTTCCACATGATTTGGTATGTAAATAAAATGATCATGTCAAATCTTATGATCCAAGAAATTGAACGATGCATTAGACAAATCTATCTTATCATCCTAATTGATCATGATCCAAGAATGACATCCAGATTGTTCAGAGCCTTTTTTTTCATATAGATAGTAAGATCCACATCATGGATTATAAGATTTTAAAAATAATGTGCCCCATGTCATATTACAGACTCCACATACTTGTCAAAGTAACATTGTTTCTTGATTTCAGATTTGAAGCTCCACATTTGCTTTTATTTTCTTCCCTATTATCAAGTTCAGCTAAGGATCAAAGCTGCTCAGCTCAGTCAAAAGGCCTAAAGAACAGTTTTAGTTATAGTATGATTGTATAAATAAAGAGATAAAATATGCTAATTCTGCTATATTTTGAAGGGTAAATGTCTCAATCTGTTTGCAGAGCTTACATTACCAAAATTCAATCTGTTTGCTAAAAAAGCAAGTGAATGAAAGTAGAGAGATGTCAATACCATCAACAAGGGAAAGGTTATCTGATGGTGCACTTGCGTCAGCTCTGGCTTTCCTTATAACGCTCTTGACTACACCTCCATCCCCGGTCAAATCTACTGCATCATCCATGGCTGTGTGCTTTCAGAGATCTGTCAAAAAGAAAACAAACAAAAAAGAAAGAGCAAAGTAAAATTAAGGAAAATCATGCAAAAAGAAGGCCCACCACACAAAAGACACGCACAGACACACATAAAGGGGGGCGGGGAGGGAGGGGGGGAGAGAGAGAGAGATGCACACATGCATAGAAACACACAAGCAGACATGGACTATATATGCATGTTTAGGCCCTGAAGAGCCATAAGAAATAATAGCAGTTTGTATTGCTTCATATGCTTATAGATGAACAACGCTAGTGGAGTATCATGAGGACCGGAGAAATAACTAAAATATTCAGTCACCAAATCAAACAACATAACTAGCACAACTAAGCAAGGAGCCCAATCTCTGTTGCATTTGCGTTCTTGATTCCCTTTATATCGTTCAAGCTTCTCGGATCATTCAATATCATCAAATGTCATGCTTTTCAACCCCTTCGCAGTATCATTCAAGTTCTTGATTCCTCTTAGGGCTTGTTTGGATAATCCTACTGGATCCTCAAGATTGGAAACAAGATTTCTAATACCATAGAATATAAGGCTTGGCCCAACCCATGTTAACTAGACCTTTCCCAGCCTGTTCCTACAGGGAGAAAAAAATTTGTTGAGGTTTTTTTCCCCGATGGTATTCAGGCCAGCCCACTCTGAACCTATTTGTAGGAATTCTGTGAATATAGTCCTGGTCTGGCTTGTGGTCCTGTGATCTCACTGGATTGCATAGAATTATCCAAACATGCCCTTATATTGTTCAATACTAACAGAAGTTAAGCTTCTATCCGTATCACTTATCAGATGCTAAGCTTTTCCAACCCTTCCTAAACTTCTACTCAGTTCTTGTATTGTCTCATGTCCATTTTCCTTATCAGCAGCACATATACCCAACCTCCATGTAGCAGGGCCAAATTTGTTTTCATTGCGGAAAGCCATGCTAAAATAGTCTTCCAGCAACTCATCCTCTTTTTATGTAGCAGTTAACCTTCTAAATGAATTTCTATCTAACTGTCTCCTACTTATACCAAATGCTACCCTTAATAATCTAATCTCCACATGCATTGTGAGTGCTTGCACTATTGCCTAAATTTCAGCCTAATCAACAAGTATGGCATCATATTATCTTGTAAGCTTTGTTCCTTCAATTTTTCTAACATGTTAAAGTAATGTAATGCTTCAGAATCATATGTCCTCTTCATTCACCCTCCATCTAATTCAATTAAAAGTGCAAAAGACAACAAACTTGGTAATAGGTTTGTTTTAACTATAGTATCTTCCGCCAACAACAAACTAAAAGTTTCATAGCCCTTAACAATATTTACTTGATGAAGTCAACAACATGCGAAAGAACAATATTGAATGAGTGTAATGCTGTCACTATCAGATTTGTGGTCATTCTTGGTTATCCTATGGGGGTAAGTCCCTGACACAAAATACACGTTTTCTAGAAGGTATACTAAAAACAGGAGATACCATTCAGGCAGGCAAGTCAAATGTGGAAAGAAGTTAAAAGATAATAAGAGAATAAAATGGGAGACACATATAATTGCTGATGAGTATGATAGAAATGAGAAAGTTTAAAAATAAGGCAAGAACTTTTACGCATTTCTTAGTACAACAAGAACAAGTTTTTTTTTTTTTTAGTACATGCAGACGGTCGTACCATTCTGGTATAAGGGCAGTCCAAAAAATCAGAATACAAAATACTGTCACCCTGTCGCCAAGCCCACAACCTCCAGATTGCTGAACAAGTTGTTTAAGTAATGAATATTGAACATGAACTAGAATATAAATTGGTATTGTCTAGCAGTGATAAGGACAGATAACGCTGAAATACGTCATAAATAAGGGGAGAACAAAAAAACTTAGCAAATTGTCTTAACAAAAGAACAAGTATCAATCAATTAGTAACCATCACACATACCTTGAGTCCACAATTTAAGGTAGGTTCTAACACAAGAATACGATTACATGAATAATCAGGATTAGAATGTTTTGGACATAATATTTTCTTTTGGAAGAACGATAAAAAATATATTATCATATAAAAGTTCCAGGCAGTATATTTTGTTTGGGATAGAATAATGTTAAACCATGAGAAATAGGGACATTACATTAAACCAAGCAAGATAGGTCCTTCCTGATATTCAATTGAGCAACTCCGCAGCTGCCTCAGGCACCATCTTCCATTACTGCCTACAGCTATAATGATGGTAGAATCTACCGACCACAAAAAATTCAAGCACTAAAGGAGGAATTATTGGCTGTACTGCATGCACCAGCTGGTTGTGCACTGTGCCAATCACCTAGGCACATTTCTGTGGGTTCCACTTGTCTCAGTGATTGGTCCACATGAACGAGCCTCGGTGATTGATGTAGTGCACAGCCACGCTGGTGCACGCAGTGCAGGCAATAATTTTTCTATTGTATGGCCAAGCGTTGGTCTAGACGCTAGTTCCCAACTAATAAAGCTCTCTCCTTAAAAGACGACTTCCTTCAATTCTTCCTGTCAAAATCACCAAAATTACAATCTTATTTTCCTTCTTTTCCATCATCCAAGAATCTTAGGTCTTCACCGAATTTTGTCAAAGCAAGATTCATGTAACTATGCCCACTTAGTATGTTATGTGAAAATACACAAACCCCATCGGCAACCTTCCAGCTGCATGCCTTGCTAATGCATTCCGACTCGTGGCCCTGCACGCCCTCACAAAACCCTGCGACTACAAGGTCAGATTAAGGATATCTATAGTATATTTCTCACTGGCAGAATTTTCATCATGATTACTACTGAACTGGAACTTCACTGCTCCTAAGACACTTCATTTCGGATGGTACTCGTGAAATTTTACTTCTTTATCACCACCATCCTTCTTTCTTTAAAATTTAAACCCTTCTCCTCTCAACCCCACTCCTAATTTGTCTGTTCGATCGGGAACGAAGAAATCGATGGGAACAAGGTTTCGCAGAGAGGGATGATTTTGGTATGGAAAGTTATGATCAAGATTCTAATTCACATAGCATCCAGCAATAGGTAAAAAGAAAAGCCCAACACAAAATTTTCGATCTAGTGGCGTTTTGATCGATATTTTAACTTAAATCGTGCAACGAAAACAAGAACAAGATCAACACAAACGCACGCAAAAAAAAAAAAAAAAAAAAAAAAAAAAAAGAAACGCAAACAAGTACGACAACCATAAAAAATGTTCCAGATGATTTCAAAACCCTAATCACCGTGAACTACTACACGATCCACAGCAAGTAAATTCGAATTACAAACCGATCGAAATTTGAACGGAAAGGGGGGGGGACACGCAAAGAAGCCAAGAAGGAAGCATTGCCTGCCGCGCCAGATTCTTGTTCGCACCCGTCCCTCCAAGATCGTGAGACCGACGACCGATCTAGCTCGTCCCTTCGAATAAATTCCGATTAGCGGGCCTCAATATATATCAATCCACCACGAGAACCGAATCGCCCCACAAGAAAGATATGAAGAGAGGGAGACGAAGGATCTCCTTTCTCTTCTCCTCCCTTCCTCGAAAGAAAAAAAGCTCGGAAGAGGAGAGCGAGAGCTATCGCTCCTCGGCGATGGCAACTAGACAAATAGGGAGAGACTGAAAGAAAGAAGGAAGGCGACTCGCGGTCCTGGACCCGATCCAATCTAAAACTAATCTAATCCGCCCTCTCTCGGGCCATTCGCCGCCTCTCGTCCCTCCCTTTCTTGCTTGCCCGCGGCATTTGCATCCCATATCCGCCGTTCTTATGTCGCTATTCTGCTTCCTGATCTTAGTGATTCGTGCTGCAGATTGCGTGCGCGAGGCAGAAGAGTCTGGTCAAAGGCTGTGATATTGAAGCAAGCCAATGCGGTGGCAAGATGGCTCAGATCAGGACAAGGAGATAGGATGTAACTTGGGATGCCTTTTTAGTTTTAAAATTATATCAGTTAAAGTTTGAGTTTTCGATAGTGTTCAAATTATCGTTAAGGGAAAAACACCTGAATGCTTTTTGGAGTAGTATTAGGTTTTAAGATGACTGATTGTGAGAATATCATATTTTGGGGAAAACAGTAGCTAGGTTCCTCTCTTCTCAAACTACTGTTTCCAGTCCTCAACACTCAGTCCTTTGAGAACAATATCATAATGGATGGAGGGAATTGAGAAGATGAATTGATGTCAAAGACTGTTGGACTTATAAGAGAGCTTACAAATGGATTTGCTCAGAGCCATTTGACCTTCGAGGGGGGCAAATCCATTTTCTTGGAAGCTCACGTCTGAGATATTGGAGGACTTGTTCTGTGTGGTGAAGGGAAGCCATGCTTGATGAGAGTTTTTTATCCGATTCACCCTAAAGGAATACTTTCATACTAGGAATGTGCTTGTCAGAAGCAAATGGCAACTAGGATTCAATTGCATCATGTGATCCTAATCCTTAACTATTAACCATTTTTTTCTTACATTGCCTGTTCACAAAGAGCACAGAAAGTATAATAAAACATTATGCAAATATCAAGGATAGAGTTTTATTCTCGTCTCTCTGGACCATGTGGAAGAAAAGGAAGTGCCTGGAAGAAGGAAAGCTGGGGATCAATTGGTGATGATTGTTTGTTGAGAGATGTAGCGAGAATACAGTAATAGGATATTTATGGGAAAAAAGAAATCATTTCTGTTGTTCTAATTACTGCTCTACTATTGTTTGAGACTTGAGACTGGCTTTGCACCAGTGAAGAGGTTGACAAGCATAACAATGTGCTTTTGTGTATCAAACCTCTTCTTATAAACCAATTTGTGCGGTTTTATTTAATTTTATTTCTTTCATATTTTTTTCTCAAAAAAAAAAAACCCTTGTATTTTGGTTTTCCTTTATTTCAATTAATAAAATAGTGGTGGGGGTCTTCCTTTTCATAAAAAAGCTGAAAGTATTGTGTGTGAAAGAAAGAATCTAAATACTCAAAATAGATGGGACTACAATCCTGTAATCCTTAAATTTACAAGCGGTTGCATACCCCTGCTATGAACTATTTTGCTTTTGTTGTGCGGATATAGTGGAGATTTCGTACCACTAAGTCCCATGTAGATGCCTCTTATAATAAAGATATCTAGCCACCTCTATATGGATGGAAAATATAATATTAAGCTTTTAGTATTATTTAATTCAAGGAAGCAAAGAAAGTGAGGAGTTAATTTAGGACATTGTACATATTAGAATAGCAAGATCTAATAATTCATCATATGAACACTCGATTAATTTTTAGTAGTCTTAGAAAAAAATCCATAAATGGATGGGTGTAGCATAAAAATATTAGTTTTAGCTTTTTATCTTTTGGATTGAGCTTGCCTTTCAAATGAGTGAATAGGATCCTTCTGTCATCTAATATGTTTTTCACTGTATGATCTAAACATGTTCTGAAAATCCACAAAAACATATAATTGGAATACATTGTTCCATAATAGCACAAAGTATATGTTACATATACGTAAATTAGTGTATATAGTTCTAAATGTTGTATAAGAAATCATGGAGATAATATAATTCTTCCATGTATAAGCTAAGACATCCCTTTACAAAGTATGGACATTAGTTTAAATGTGATTTAGAAATTTGTTGGTGGCATGACTATGACATAATTCATGAAATGACAAAATGCATAAACATAGAGCAAACATGACTTGGATTGCTAAGGGCTTGATTGCAGCACTATACTAGCTTAAAATTTTATGGTACCGATGACATGACTCGAGGTTTATGTCTAATGGTCTATTTGGCCGATTTATCAATTAACTTATATAATAAAAATTTTATAACTATATGCTATGCCCCGTCTCTATACAAATACTACTGATGAGTCTTTTTTAAGTGGCAATGATTTTATTCTTTTTTGGATGCCAGATGACGATGATGAAGAAACTTCGTTGAATTATCAGCTAATAGTATATATTTTATATCCTCTGAGTTTCTTATCCTTTTTTGTTCAACCCTTAGCACTTATTTTTGTTCAACCCTTAGCACTTATTTTGCCTAAGAATTGTGTACATTCCCAACTGTATATTCTTATCTTTTCTTCACCATGTATAGACTTTTATTCATTAATAAGTTTTGGTGACCTCTGAACTTTGCTCAGTTGTCTCCTTTCTTTGTTAAACAAAATAAAAATTTGAGCAAATTACAATGACCTCCCTTTAAGTTTGAGGCAATAATAGATTTTCACCCAATCTTTAGAAATTTATATTTTACTTTCTAACTTTTGCTATACACATAATATGTAACTTCCTACAAATATTTCTCGATCAAATAAACTAATGATCTTACTAACATTGTCACTATCTACTCTATTTGAGTCTCAAAATATCTTATATTTTTATTTTTATTTTTTTTTATTTTCTAAATTTTAAGTTTTTTATTTTTAATCAAGGGGTTATGTGTATATATATTTCAGAAACATTAGATGGAATCATATAACTATCCTAAACCTCGAGGGGGTCAGGGTATAATTTACTCTAAAAAATTTATAAATAATACGACTGATTTTCTTTTCTTCTTTGTTCCCTTCTCTGGCTTTGGCAAATTGATACAGATTAGCGCGCTAACCATCCCAACATGGTGACCCAGCCAGGGATCCCTATCTTGTTTGTATGCTGGACACTTTAATGTTCAAATATACAGTCAGATCGATATTTATTAGTCTGATAACCTTTGATGCACTATGATGAGAGCTAAATATGGAGTCTAGAATGTAGTTGTTCATTCATATGGTAGATTTATCCGAATGCTCAACGATCCATGGATCTCTCTAGCCTCTCCAGCCCTTCTTCCTTACTTTTGATGGTGTGATCCTGGAGAATCTGAGCGTCTGTGACCTCATTGTTCAAGAAAAAAGGAAATGGTAAAGTGTCTTCGTGGATCATGTATTTGGGGAGATCTTGGCTTCTAAAATTCTCTATGTCGCAATACCCTCTTTTAGCTATCTTGATAAGCTCGGAGGGGAAGGTTCTCATTCAATGCATGTTCGTAACGGTAAGTGTTCATAACGATGACATGTATAACTATTCAGGGTTGAGTTGATTAGATCCTATGACATTGCCTGGGTGAAGAGGCCTTAACATGCATCCAAGGATGGGTCTATGTGATTTTTGTTCGGAAAGCTATTATGTCATGATGGGTTGTCCAAGGGCCATGCTTGTCTAGAGAATGGTTTCCTTTTATGAGACCATCTTTACCAACTCTTCTGATCTAGACCCCTTTGCCAATGCTTAAAGCTGGTGTTCGACAAGGTTGTTGTGACATTAAGGTGACACTATTGTGTTACGTTGCATATCATATATGAATGGTTAATTAAGAATAAGAAACTGTTTGATGACATTGATCAAAGGTCTCAAGTGACCTTTATGAAGGCTTTTGAGTCAATCCAGCGAATTCATTCGTGCTAATGCTTCCAAAGAACCCTTAATAGCTGGAGAAATCTGGGACTCTCGTCTAGCAGCATCTACACCTTCTCAAGTGATTATGCTCATCTAGGAGCTCCAAACCGTTAATTTTCTTAAGATTAACTTTGATGATAACATAAAGGAGTAAGTTTGGAAGAGCGGTGCTAGATTCATGATCAGAAACTAGAGGTCGATATTTATAGCTGTAGCTGGATATATATCACATTTAATTTGAGGCTTCAGTTCTTTTAATAGAGCCAAGAGTTGCATAGGAGGGGTTAACTTTCACCATCACCATGCTCAAAGCTTACAATATTATCCTAGAAGGAGAATCCAAAACTATGATTTCATAGATATCTAGATGGAAAAACTGGGAGGATTATGTCTATCCTATGCTTGAGGATGTTTAGACTAATTTTGTATGAAGAGGCAATGGCTTAGTGGACTGAGTTACCGTCCATGTTGCTGGTGTTAGGATTTGACGTCTCGAGATTCGATTCACATTGAACCCACAGCAAGGTCCGCAATAAAAAATGGAGTCTAACGAAATCAAGATCATCCCAAACGAAGCTTGGATAGAGAAGATACGCGTGATTGAAATCGGTACGGAACTCAACGCAGCGGAGGACCGCCGACGGACCGGCGGATCGGCGGCGACGCGGCTATGCACGGCCCAGGCACAGCAGCGCACGAGGCGCGGCCCATGCCAGGCATGCGGGCGAGCGAGCCAGCCCAGGCCCACGCACGCCCTTGGAGCCCGTTGCCCGATCCACCATAGATCAAACGGTGCACAGCCCACCGCGTGGGTATTTTTCATGTGTTTCTAGCTGTCCACGTTATTGTTCCGTGGACCGACATGCGATCGAAGGATGTGGGTAGTTTTCGATCATGATCTAACGGTCCGGAACTTGATTTGGGCTTGATTAGGACCCCTAACCCTAATCTAAGTCAAGTTTAAGGCATATAAAGGGCCCTTTATCACGGACAAAAGCTTGTGTGTGGCTCGATTTTTTGGTGGCGTGCACGGGCCTCAGCAAAGAACCCAAATTCAGAGAGAGAGGTGATGCACAGTGCTGCAAAGAAAAGAAGCAGGAAGGTTTTTGGACAGCGGATAGCAGCCACTTTAGGAGTTCAGAGAGATCTTTCTAGAAAGAGAGCTTTTGTGAGGGAGAACTTCCTGTGAAGAAAAAATTAAGTATACGAGGATTGGAGGTGCGATATCGTCTTGTAATATTATTTTTTTTTATAGTAAAATTTATATATTCTGTGGAGATGAAATTTTTTTTGATTGATTTATATATTTAATAATAATAATTATTATTATTATTTTTATTATATTATATAATATCGAAAAAATTTTGAAAATTGATATCTTGATTAGACATCTACCAACAGCTGGCATCGGAGAAGCTATTGTACTGAGGGTTCATCTCCTCCCTATTGTTATCCATGGATGTCTGTGAAGCACATCACCTATTTTTTTATGGACATCTTCAAAGCATGCACAACACTGCAGTCCGTTCTCTGCTTTAATGATCTGATGGACATGAATGACAGTATAGTATAGGTGGCACCCACTTGATTCACCAGCTAAAGTTAGAGCAGAAAGGGCCCAAAGCTGCCTGCCACCCCCCTTACCTGCCAAAGCAAAGGCTAAAGCTGATTCCGCGTCCCCGCCTCTCGTTGTTTGATATCAACTGGGCAACTGTACTTCTTGATTCAAAAATAGTAAGCATTTGCAGCCATGTACATCAAAAGTGACGATAGCTCGGCGATCTAAAAAATATTTTACCACCAATTCATCGTGTCAGCTTGTGACACCGGACTTGGCAAGCTCGCACACAGAGATCGAGAGTCACCGGTAAACGTCACCACCTCTCTCTCTCTCTCTCTCTCGCTCCACAGTCTTCCACCACCACCCGTCCATCCTCGCTTCAAACGACAGATCTAATAATCTAGAAGAAGAAAGGCGAAAGAAAGCACTTGTAGATTTGCATATATAGGTTAGGAACAGAAAGATTTAATTTTTTCCCTAGATGTTTGGTTGATGCCGAACTTTGTCTCACAACATCAAATGGAAACGGTTGGTACTAATTGCATCGACTCAACAACAGTACAAAGAAGAGGAGAGGTAGCCAAAGATTTACCGAGTACATAAATACCATATATAAAAGATATAAATAGAGAAGCAAAGAAGAAACAAATAATGCATTCTAATCTGTTTTCCTTTCTCTCCTTTGTGTTGCATTGCCAGCCTACCTTTCCTCCTTGGACGGCAAGGAAGACCGTCTCCCAGAAAGGAAGAAAACAAGAAGCAGATGGAAGCAATCAGAGTAAATAAATCATCATCAGGGGTAGTCTCGCCCGCAGATGAGCATGGCCACGCAGCGGCGCATGATGTAGAACCTGGCCCTCTGCTCCTTCACCAACCTCGTAAACCGGCTCGACAACGACCGCGACCTTCTGCCCTCCCTCTTGCTCGCCGACCCATCAAACAAAGGCCCACCGCCCTCTCCCACCGCCACCCTCCTGCTCCCCTTCTTCGACAGCTTCCACTTCTCATCCATGTAAGCCTCCATCTAAGTTCTCTTCGCTTCCTCTCGCTTTTATATATAAATGATGATATTATGAGTGCAGTGAATGTAGAGACAAGAAAAGGAAAAGCAAGGAAGAAGAAAGATATCAGAACAAGAGAGAACAAGCTGCTAAGACACGACAGAAATGGTTGGTTTTTGCGTGAGTGGCTGGATGATGAGGCCACTGTGGGGGTAGTGGCTGGCCGTGGATACTCTCTTATAGAGGAAGTGGAGGTGGGAACCCCCCCTATCTTTTGTTTGATTACCGACCGGAAATCTATTTTGAAAAGGATCTGTTCCCGAGATAGCGTCAGGGGTGCCTCTTAGCTCGGTAAAACTAGGGGAGAGAAATAAAGCTAAAACTAGGGGAGAGAAATAAACAAAAGATCTAGTCGGCACTTCGAACGGGCGGATGTTAAAAACAAAGATTAAATTTAACACGGAAGGCACTGTAGTTTGCCCTTCTGAAAAGACTAAGAAAAAGAAGCAATGCAACTAGTACTCATGAGTCTCCCTCAGAATCAATTTTTTAACGCTTTGGATAATTTAATTTATAACTGAAATCAAAATCAAAATTATAATAAATAAAAATAAAAATGATCATATCATCCTATATACTTTGAGATTTGAATGTTAAAAAAAATAAATACTAAATTTTTATGAATTAAAATATTTGCATACCTTTAGAATAAAAATATAGCTCATTCTAACTAAATAATTAGAATGAAAGTCACTTATCTATATTTCTATTTCAAAGTTTATTTTTTTCGGACAAACTTGTCTTAATATTGTATTTGTGTGGAAGCATGATGGACGGATAAGTTTGGCAGGTCATGCTGGCCATGGCCACGCATTAGAGCATCATGCGGTTGAGATAGGGAGAGGGGCTGATGATTGATCCATAAGGCTTCAAGAGTTCAAATTATGTCTACGGAGCTTCAACATCAGTACATCAGATGATGCTTGATAATATTTGTAAAATGGTTGTAGATTATCACTTTTATAGATGGTTGGTGATGGAATGGACGGCTTTCTAGTTCATGATATGATTAGATTAATTGCCACATGTTATGGTGATCTTTGGACGGTGCCCGACACGCTTGTTGGATGGCTCCGAGTTTGGTGGAACCCATACATATGAAATCCCTCCAAGTTGGCGGTTTTGTCAGTTTTGTAATAAACATGTTGCATTTTGCTGCTTTAAGGCCGCTGCTTGCATTCAATCTACGTTCCAATTATCTGCACTAAATGAATGTGCACGGCGTCTTTAACGGACGTCGTGAACAGCGCAGATGCTCATCTAGACATCCAACAAGGATGCTTTTGTGAGTCTTGAATTCTGGGATATATTCTCGTTAGGAAAATTCATCTCAACCTAAATGCTTTAGAATTTTGGCTGCATCAAATCTCAGTTATTTGATGCAGGCACAGGTCCAAAATCTTAGTGCAGATGAAAGGCTATTCTCTATACTCTACATCCAAGTTTACTAATCCAACAATCAAAACATTTCAGACGAATTATTTATATCACCTGGATATGCACTCAGCCTGGAAACATTACCCTTAAATACAACTTACACCAGCCATTCCTTTTGCCAGAAGGCTTGTCCCAGTAATATATACGAAGCTCCAAGATCAGGGAAAAAAAAAAAAAAACCTTGGTTTCCTCACCTCACAAGTCACTTTCCTACTGAGCATTATTCTCAAGGTGCTTCGTAAAATTACAGAATCCCATGCTAGCTTCTTCCATCTGAAGAATGGCTGAATTCTGAGAAAATCATAGGAAATGGACAACCATCGGGACAGGGTGGTGCATTGAGAACCCAACAATGGGAGGTAGCATGAATTTGAGATACGGCTGTCGTACGTGGACATCCAATGCCCTGCACATGACGACGGTCCAGTGTAGGCCCATGTACACCTGGATCCAGCTCAATTGTTGCCGACTTTTAAACAACCAAACTTCTAATTGGGCCCCACGTGGACGTTGTTGTTGCTGACGGATTGGTCAAAGACAACCGATGTGGGACCGGGTCGAGGGCCGAGGGACCCCTCCTAGGTCCAAGAGTCGCCCTGCGAAGTGAATTAGGTTCCCGGGCATGAGCATCACTTGGTGGAGCTGAGATGATGATGAGAGAGATATGGAGCAATGATGGGCCGGCGGTCCGACCCCTAGTCGCCGACAGGGATTGCGACGCCACGAATAATGTGCAGAATCGCAGGGACGTCCACGGCAAAAGGAGCCACTGGAATTGGATGGGTCAACGTCATGATTAATTTTTTGTCACGTCTACCTTTGCTATCTAATAATGTAAATAATCAAAATTCGAAGAAACTATCTAACCCGGTCCAAAATATTGATTTCGATTGAAGGGTATAAATAGGATGAAATCGAATTAAAATTTATAAAAAATTAATTATTTATAATTAAATTTAATTTTTATATTTTTAAATTATATAAAATTAGATCCAATCGATATAGTATTTTATAAATTTATTTTTATTTTTAGATGATATTATTTAGGTTTTAATACTTCATTCTAAAAAACACCGCATTATCCATATAAATTGATGAGGATATTAATATTGAATTATTGATGAAAGCACATCAATTTATGATAATTTTAAAATAAAAATTTTTAGATATAATTACTTATAGATGAGTAAATCTTTCATTTTTTTGTTTTGTTTTATACAAGTTCAAAAATAAGTCCAAAATTTATAACTTATAAAGTTTTGATT
The DNA here is from genome assembly GCF_000442705.2 of Elaeis guineensis. NCBI lineage: Eukaryota > Viridiplantae > Streptophyta > Magnoliopsida > Arecales > Arecaceae > Elaeis > Elaeis guineensis. The sequence continues at coordinate 130,348,726 of NC_025997.2, read as the reverse complement.
TTTTTTTTATATTAAATTAATAAAAAAATAAATAAATAAATTTAAATAGACCAACATTGAATTTAAAATCAATATTGAGTCAATATTAAAATTGAAACTGATATAATCCATTCGAACCCACTACAAATCATTCACTTCAGTTTCAAACGATTTATATATGATAAACGATCGGCAGCGGATTAAATTTTCTTCAAGCCGGTTGGATTCGATCGAATAAAATTTTTTTCTCAATCTGATTGAATCCGACCTATGCTCAGCCCTATTTGTGGATGTTCCTTATACACAATTCACATGACATTATCTTGAACCACTTCAGGCAAGTGTAGATGGAACAAGAGCGGCTAACTAGAGCCATAGCTCCTGAATTCTCAAGATTTCAGGTGGCACTATGTATCCACTTTTCAAGTGCATCATCTTAGTTGAAATGCATACAGATAAAAATTAAAATAACTTAAATTTTTATTTTATATCTTGTACTTTAAATTCAGTAGTAGATATAATATTATTATTTTTTTCGATCGATGCATGCACACTCTATAAACATAAATGCATATAGCTTGTTTATACAAGCAATCATATAAAATATATTTGCCTTTCCAAAATTGATCCGATCGAAAAGGAGAAAGAATTTCTCCATCCATTCAATTTGAATCTTTTAAAATAAATTTAGAAAAATAAAAAATTATGAAAATAGGACTCAAGTTTCTTTGTCTTTGATACTTTATGACTTATAAATTTAGATATCTAGCTCCTATTTATAGTACTAGTGAAATCCTCCCTAGCATACTTAAGGTAGAATTTCATTTTTAGTTCAAATATAACTAGATCTTCAAATAATAAATATGATTAATAAAAATAATTTAAAAAATTAAAATTCTATAAAAGATAGATCTCAACTTATCTATATCAATTTTGTGTTTTATGGTTCTACTTAATTCTTTATATATCGATAGATAATATCCAATCAAAGCCTTTTTGATTTTTTTTTTTTTTTAGTTTGACCAGTCCATTTTAGATCCAAAATGATCAAATTTTGGACTGATTAAACCCTTCTAGGGGTTTATCTAAAGTTGTAGATCTTAAGAAGATATCTAATTTCAAAAATAAATCATTTTAATTTGATATTATATGATCAAATTATGGCTTCCTAAAATTTCATATGCGATTGAACTTTTTGATATGATAGATGGTCTTGCTCTTAAAATCTATTTAGCTATATGCATAGTGACTAAAGTGGTCCACATCAAATTTGGAGATATTTCTGGATCAAAAATATAGCTTAATACGAAGACTTCAAGTCATTCTTATGGTTTTTTCTATATTTGAAGAAAATTATATAATTATTTTGATATCATCAATTATCTTCTTTTTCTGAAAGTTTGCGATATAAGAACTTTTAGGTCATATTACCTTAAGCATGTGCCTGAATGCGCAAAAATTGGTAGAAAATTAATGATCACTCACTTGTGTATAACTACTAGTCCTTCTTTGTAAGCACTCAAGATGAAGCGAGCAATGGATGATATCCCTTGTGTTCATGAAGTATATGGGGCTTCTAGTTTCAATCATTTTCCTGCTTTTTGCCTCAGATCTCCATTTCCATGTTCTTTATCGGCCTACTTGTCCATTCTTGTTTGCTATCTCGTTGCTAATACCTAATTCTTATTCACTGAAGATCCACCATAGCTACAATAATGAATTGATAAAATATCCATGTGATAGCCAATCCATGCCATTTAATGCATAATATTCCAAGACTAATGCTAATATATAATTTTCAATATTTGTAGGACGATTCTTTTTTTAATAATATTTGATTCATAGAAGGTTGTTCAACTGTCGTCCTTCAGCATGAATTCAAAACCATCACATATAATTGATTCAGTTTTCATGTGCAGCTAGCTAATAGAAACAATCTGAAGTTTGAATATATTTTAAGAAACAGTGGGCAAGACGTATCTTTTGACTGATTAAAAGCTTGAAAGGGCGGTAATCTATGAGTGCACTGTCTGCCATGTGCACGGTCTAGGCTTCTTTAAGCTGCCTTTGTTACAAAAATAGCCCTCCTTTAGTTGGAAGCATAAAAAGATACCAACATAGCTTGTGCTGGTTAGTGGACCAGTCAAAGATTTGATATGTTACATAAAATATTAGCGCATGAATTAACACTGCAAAGGCACCTATGGATTGGAGAAGACAGCCTGAGATTCCACCATGACTTTGCCATGCGTAAGCTATGGCTCCAAATTTGAATGAGACAAAGCTGATGATATGATGGATATGGACCAATAGCTCAGTCCTTGCTATGCCATAGAGGTGGAAGAAAAGCAAGAGTTTTGGTCATTTTAATGGTGGTGGCAAGTTAAATGAACAAACAAAAGGAATAGAAGCACAGATTCTGTGTATGAGATCATGTTGCACTGCCAAACTACCCGCGCGGGCCGCGCGCAATGCGAAGCAATTAATAAACAATCCATAGTGTTTTGAGCTTTGTTGATTTTAGCTTATCTGTTATGCCTAACAATGGGACCAATCTATCATTAGCCAAGGGAAAGGGACTTGTTTTCTTCTTACTTTCTTTTCCCAAGAAAAAGGAGTACCGACTTGATCAAGGCCCACTAAATGATGCCTTTAGACTAAGATACAGCAAAAGTTCGTGACATTCTTATATGATAATGTAGGGTAGGTATGAGAGTTTCCGGTGCATGGGTGATGGTGCACCTAGATTTGGCCTAGATTGTAGGTTACTTTGAGCATAACTTGATATTACATAGCCTAGATTTGTCCTAGGTTGGAGGTTTCTTTATGAATAACTTGATATTACATAATTGTCGTGTTGCATATCTGTCACAGCAACTCAGCAAGTCTAAGTCTAAATTTTCTCTGGATACAATACAATTGTATCAGGTTTTGCACGTCCGGCTAGTGACCTTTTAAAGATTGGTTGACAGAGGAATCAAGAGAGAGGTCCATGTGGCACAGTTTAAATCCATCACGAACTGAGCTTTTATTTTGTTATCAAAAAAAAAAAAAAAAAAAACTGATGGAAAACACACACAAAGAAACCAAAACCACAGCAAACATCAACATGGCACCTGCAAGACTTGCCACGTTGCGGTCTAGCAAGATGTTATTTATCAGGACTTCAACAAAAAGAACACACCCAAAACCATTTAAAGGAACTCCAGCGAAACCCCAAAAAATTGACCGGATCTGGCAGTCAATATCAGCATTTTGGAAGATCGGACGGTGGAGGTGGCAGCTTCTGTCCAGGGAGCGCACCGTCATTGACCACCCACGCCATTGTCAGTCCCCAGCTCAGGTGCACGTCGAAGTGGCAGTGCATGAACCACACACCTGTCAGGCACGAAAAAGTCAACGGTCAATCCTCAATTGCAAGTCAACCCTTATCGTCTTAATGGGCTTGACCGTAGCCCAAAACGATTCCATGGGCCATATCTGAAATCAAATACACCATTTTCCGAAAATATCCATACAACGTACTCCTACCTGGGTTATCAGTCCGGAATCGGATGGCAACCCATCCGCCGGACGGCACTCCTGCAGTGTTCCTTTCGACCGGGTCCACAAGATTGAACTTGGCTGGATCGTTGACTGGGTCGTAGTTACCAAAGCCTTGGCCAACGATGTAGAAGTTGTGGCCATGGAGGTGCAATGGGTGGCTTTCCGCACCTTGGATGCTGGTGCCCTGCATGACAAGCTCCACATTTGTGTTGAAAAGCAGCACCACCACCTTGGTCCCGTTGATCACAAAGGTGTCGTTCGGTGGACCCCCAGTGTAGTTGAATGGGAATGGAGGGTTGTTGGGGAAGTCGGTCGTGTAGACCCCGTTGGACTGCCCCAGATAATGGGCCTGGAGGAGAGCCATGGATGGGAGAGCAAACGACACGTTGTTGACCGATGCGGCGAACTTGGTCCCATTGGGCCCCTGGCATGTCTGGTTCTTGGGGCACGGCCTCGTGCCGAGCCCGACGGTGAAGTAGAAACGCCGGTCCACGGTTTGGGGCACATTGGCCGGGAACTGCAAGGTCGCCAGGCTACGCAATTTGGTGCTAAAGTTTGCAGCAGCGGCCGTGTCATTGATAGCTGGGAGGGTTGGTTTGAGGAGAGGGAGGTTTTTCATGGAGGTGGGAGAAGTGGAGGTGTACTCGAGGAGGCCAGCGACGGTGGTGTTGTCGATGGTGCCGAGACCGGTATTGTAGGGCCTCGCAGCCATGAAGAAGGTGGCATTTGGGGAGGTGGGCTTGGTGCGGAGGAGAACATTGGTGGTTTCGCCTGGCCCCATGAGGATGGTGTCCGTTTCAAAGGGCTTCGCGTAGCTGGCGTCGGTCTCCACGACGGTCATGGAATGGTTGGCAATGCTGAAGAAGAGGTCGTCGTTGAGTGCAGCATTGATCAGCCGGAGGAGGTACGTCTTTCCAGGCTTCACTTTAAGCTTGAAAGTATCTGTCAATCATGAAAACGTTTCAACCTTCCTGTTCTCGTGTCGAGAGGAACAGTAGGGAAGCAACAGTTTTGGGCCTGGCCGATAAGCCTATAAATGGTTAAGCCGTAGCTAAAATTTTGTACTAGTACGGGTCAAGCTTCGTGCTTGGGCTACCAATTATTTCTATTATCATCGGCCCAAAGCTAAATCATTGGCTAATAACTCTACCGACTATAATCTTTGTTTGGCACCAAGGCTTTTAGGCAGGGTCTGTTTGCTTATCGTTGAAAATCTGCCCCAGGACTGGCCCATATTCATGCCTGCGTCTTGGTCTGCAGACAGTCTTTAGGGCGGAACAATGGGCCTATATTAGAAACTAAGCCTACTAGGAGTTACCTTGGGCTGAACAATTGTACAGGGGACCAGGTAACCCATTTATTGTATAAGCTTCAGAGACATTTGGGCCTCCACCAGTCTGAAGAGCCTGGGCAATGACAGCCTCAGGGTCTTCGTTGAACCACTCCCCTGTGATTTAAGAACAAGGTTAGCCGCGACCTAGCATGTTAATGTTGAAAGAAGAACATCTTTTGGAAAAAGAAAAGGAAAAAAAAAAAAAAATCAACTGTAGATGAGGGTCGGCATTACCAAAGAGAATGGGGACTTCTTTATAGGGTTCGGGAAATGGGTACGGGACGCCGCGCTTCGGGAGGATGATGAAGGGTCCATAGACTGTGGCCCTGAGCCAAGAGTGGTGGGCGTGCCACCATAGTGTTCCTCTCTGGCCAACTATTGTGAAGTTGTAGACATAGCTCTGGCCTGTTTGGATTGGGCACTGGGTTATGTATGCTGGGCCATCAGCCCAACCACTTCGAAGCTGCCGAATGCCATGCCTGCCCGCATATTTCATCATTCATTTAACCCAATCAAGTCATCATATGCTTGTCATACCATATTAGTTTGATAACAAGTTGTCATCTCAGACATATGTAAGCTTAGACATCCATACCAATGTATAGTGATATTGTTCTGCACATGGTTGACCACCTTCACAACAACCTGATCATCTTCTCTGACTACGATCGGAGGCCCTGGAAACTGACCGTTCACCGTCACCATGCTCTTGGTGTGACAAAGTCGTGTCACATTTTGCAGCCTTATCTGCAACACCAAATAGTGGACAAATAAAACAGTGAATCATGTTACGTAATTAGCACAACATAGTAATAGCTAATCAATCTCCAATTCCAACTGGCTACGGTACGTACATTAAACTTATAGTGCCTCGTAATGCCTGCCGAAATCTCTGGGAGCGCTAGGAGAACGCTCAAGGCAACGAGAAAAGCTCCAATGGAGACGTTTGAAGAAGGAAGAAGAGCACTCATACTTTGCTACTTCCAAGGGAGTGGGAGTCGTGTTCTCTTCTCAGCTTTGGTACTGCATTATATGAACGTTATGGGAGTCGAATATATAGGCGACGTGTTTGGTTGATTAGGTGAGATACGTGGAGAATATGATACTGTTCATTTCTCCTTAGCGTCCCATTTCCTCAAAGCATGGAACTTGGCCGGTGGCCCCCGCGTTGGTCGAGCAGAACTTTAGAGTGCTGATAAAGAAAAGAACGCTTTGCCACTGGACTCAGTCATCACTTGGAATACCAAAACCACCCTTCCATCTCTTTGGTCTGTCCAATTTCAGGAATACTTTTTAAGCTAATGGTAGGAAGTAAAAGGCTTTTTTTGTCATCTCGCAGATATACTTTCAGTTTGGGGGTTTCGCTTAGAAGCGTAGGGTTGTTGCAGTGAAACTAGCTAGCAAAAGCACTTACCAACTTCCAAAAGGAGTTTTTAGCAAAAAAAAAAAAAAAAACTTCCAAAAGGAGTTTGGTTCTCCAATTTTTCACTTATTTGGGAACCCACCCCTTTATTTGATTTGTCTTGTCGTGGCCTTCGCTCCGTTTTGTCTGCCAGCACGCAGCACCGTAGGGGCACGGTTTCATCGTTACCGTGCATGGGTTGCCACACTTGTTCCACGTACTCAACAGGCCTGTACATCAGGATTCGTGTACTGCACTGGGCCTGCACTCGCGTTTTTTTTTTTAATTATCTAATTAAATTCCTTTCTTGTCCTGCTAGTGAACCCTATCGGTCGAACTTTTGGATTGACAAATCAAAGCCGTGCATGTTCTTGATTTAATTTATTAGGTGGCACAAGATCGAGCAGTTGGGAAGGTATTATATGTCAGTATACCTGTAAAACAAGTCTAGTTAAAGAACTTGCTGTTGTGAAATTGTTGGAGGAACTGAAAACGATTGCATGCAGCGATTTGGATTTTTTCTTTTAAGTATGTTTTAGTTTTAAAAATTGTGAAAACATATGTATAATAGATCTGATGATTGAATAATGGGAAACCTGCCGTGTACTTCTTGTCTTGTAAAAATGGTTTGGAAGTTACGTGCATGAAAAGTTTTTAGAGGATGGTACACACACTGTATCAGAGTACTGCTATTCTTTCATTATTATCTTTTTTTCCTAACAAATTAACTCTGCTAGCTAGTGTTCTGCTTTAACGAGTGGTTAGGGCCTGTTTCAATGGCCAGGCACCTTGTTCATTGGATGAGCTATGATCATAATTTAAAATAAGAATGGGAGAACTGTTTAGAGGAATTGCTGGGATTGAACCATCCAGGGCACAAAGTATCGAAGAAATGGAAATTTCCTATTCCATCTGAGAGCTGATTTTTATTGCTTATGAATCAAAATTTTTATAATGATTAAACTCTCCAATATGCTTTGAGTATTCTATGAAGTGCAAACTTAGTTTCCGTTTCAGGCTCACTCTCCGTACAGGGTACGCTCTGAAGTTCATATTCCTATCATATGTCAAGTGATGTATCACGTACAGGAACTATTTCCGAATCTCAAAACCCATTATATTTTGGTAGGAGGCCTAAAGCAGTTTTTATTTCGTAGAGAGCCTAAACCATATTTGTTGGTGCAGTATTTTGCCGGAGCCAGAGTTGCTGGAATCGAGATGATCATAGTCATCATCGAAATCTACAAGAAAAATCTAAATCAGAGTTGGAGATGCTCCGACAAGATCCTCCGACGCTCAAGTCAGTACTCTGCTTCAACAGAAATAGAGTGCTCGAGTGAAAATTTTAGCAGAGTTTTGAGATAGAGTTTAGAGCTTAGAGAAAAATGTATATGGGGGTCCTTTTTTATAGACGGAGAGCATAACTGATTGACAGCGACGTCTGTAACCGCCTGGTAGTGGGCTGTTCAGAGCCACCTAGAGTTTGTTATGGAGAGTAGTGGCGTTAGGGGTCGTTCAGGGCCACGTAGAGTTTGTTACGGAGAGTAGAGTGGTGTCCGTTGTCGCAACTTATCAGAAAGTGGTAGAACTCGGAGAGTGGAGTGGTGTCCGTTGTCGTGACTTGCCAGAGAGTGGTGGAGCCACACGGAATCCATTGTAGAGAGTGGAGCAGGGTAGTGGCCACTGTCGTAACTTGCCAGAGAGTTCGGATCTGTCGGCTGGAGCTCGGCTGGGATATCTGATGGAGTGGAATGGCTCTCTATCCTGTCGATCTAGGAGAAGCTTGGATGTTTTCGAGGTTGCTGACGAGTCTACTGTCGTCGGATGCCTTAGGCGCTGATGCTACAGGCGGGAGCCATCTGCTGTAGAAGCTCGGATGGAGACTTTCTATTGGTGAAGTCCGGTTGCTAGGGAAGCCTGTCTGAGATTTGCCTGATGTGGAAGCTCGTCTGAAGATTATCCACCGGAGAAGTCCGGTTTCATGAGGAATCTGGCGGAGGGTCGGCAGGCGGTGGACCTCGGATGGCGTTGGAGAGGTTCTACAGACATCGGAGGCGATCGATCGTTGTAGAAATCCAGCTGTCGGAGTCCGTCCGTCGTAGGAGCTCGTCCGATATCTATCCGCTATAGGAGTTCGGACGGAGTCTGGTTCTTGTAGAAGGCCGAAAGGAGACTGCTTATTGTAGAAGCTCGATCGAAGATCGATTGTCGCGGGAGCTCGGAGTAGCGACCTGGCCGGTGGGTCCTGTCCCATTATAGAAGCTCGTTTGGGATCTGTCCACTGTAGGAGCTCGGCTGAAGTCTGCCTGTAATAGAAGTTTGGAAGAAATCTGTTTATAGTAGAAGCTCGGATGGAATTCACTTATAGTAAAGATCCGAAGTAGACCGCTCGTAGTAGAAGTTTGGAACAGACCGCTCGTAGTAGATGTTCGGCTCTCGCAGGAGCTCGGTTGGAATTCTGAAGGCGGTCGACCGTCGTAAGAACTTGGATGGAGTCTGATTACTGTAGAAATCTCATTGTCGAAGAAGCTCGGATATTGACGAAGTCCAGAAGAAGTTCGAAGAATAGTTGATCACTGTAGAAGGTCGGCTGATAGTGAGACCTAGACAGCCTGTGGAGCGGCCCGGTAGATGGATGGAGAAGCTCATTGTCGGAGAAGTCCGGAAGCTCGGACGGTCGAGGGGGTTCAGAGAGACACCACACAAGGTCGGAAGCCAGAAAAGCCCTGGAAGGGTCGGTCTTTTACAAACTTCGGTCGGGGGGTATTTTATACCCAACACCAGTCCCCCTACTTTCGAGTTCGGATTCCGAATGAAGGAAGTACAGAAAAATTCTCACGGCCGAAGTTGCCCCCCTCGATTTCCGCACTCGATGGTTGCCAGATATTTTGGCATTGGGCGCGCTGGTCCCAGAGTCTTTTCAAATCAAAGCGATCCGAAAAATTTTTTTCGAAATTCTCACCGGGGCGTGGCTCTAGGTACGGTGCAATAATGATTTTGTCAGCTGTCAGCCATTTTCAACAGCCTGTCATAATGAGTGGGACACGCGGCAAGTGCAGGTCGGTCAGAGGAGATCCGCGATCATAACTACTCCGGGCCCTGTTGCCTATTTAAACACGTCCTCCTCCTTCAGGGATTTCACTTTGCCTGAGAGAGTCCCTCGGTTTCCTCCTCTTCCCCGAGAGCTCCAGCCTCCTTTAGCATCCTTCTCAGCCTTAGGCATCTTTCGGGTCGACTTCCATCATCCTTGTCGTCTTCCTGCACTCCTCGGGCCAACCTAGGTTAGTTTCGAAACTTCTTGTCATTTTTCTGTTCTTTCTTCTTCGTATTCCGTTCATTTAGCACCCTTGAGAGCTTGTTCGTTATTTTTTTCAATTTTATTTTCAGGATTTTTGTGGCTTCTATTTGATCCAAAATGTCTTCCGATATCTCCTCTTCTAGCGGTTCTAGGAGTTCATCAGCCCCAGTTTCTCAGAGTCCTTCTACCGTAGACGGACCTGTAGTCGGGACCGAACCTTATCTGGTCTTTGCACCGGACACCATCCCCAGCTCTTTGACTTCGGATGAGCTCTCATTGATAAGGATTCAGTTTGGGGTTCCTCCGGAGTACGAGCTAGAGCTTCCCAGACCAACTGATCGGGCTAGCGCCCCTCCTCCCGACCACTTCTGTCTGTACCAGGAGGCCTTTCGTGCCGGACTTCGGCTTCCACTTCCGCCTTTTGTCGTCGTCCTCTTTCGTTTTCTGAATATTTCTCTAGTCTCAGTAGCGCCGAACTCCTTTAGATTTTTGATAGGATTTCTTTCTCTTTGTAGTTTAGCTGAAGTTCGACCGACTCTTTCTTTGTTTAGAAATTTCTACACCTTCAAGCATCATCCCTCGGCAAAAGACTGGTGGTACTTCTCCCCTCAGTTCGGTAGAAAGGGATTGCTGAAAGACGCCCCCTCTTCTATCCACAACTGGAAGGAAATGTTCTTCTATGTCCGATGCCCGACCTTGGAGCTAGGATTACCCTCTTGGGGCTCTCTGAGGGATTCCGTCCGTCAGGCTTCTAGCTTGGAAAGGGACGACCTTGAAGCCTCCAAAAAGCTCGAGGCCTATCAAGCCCCCCTCCTCTCCGAACTTCTGAAGGAACAGTTTTTGTTCAACATCGGCTTGAGTCCTCTTAACCTTGTCGGTACCATTTTTTTTTTACTTCCCCTTTCTCTAATTCCATCTCTGAGCCGTGTTGATCTTCTTTTATCGTAGACATGGACGCAAGCGTGGCTCGGAGGTTAGCCCAGGGTCTCAAGATCCATAAGAGAAAAGACGCCTCGACTTCGAGGTCGGTGAAGAAAGTCAGGACAGAAGGGACAAGCTCGATCGCGCCTACTCCGGTGGCCGTCGCCGTCGAAGTCCCTTCCGACATCGAACCCGAAGTCCCCTGAGCCCATTCAAGGAGCCCCCCGACCGAGGATCCCGCTCCAGAGGCTCGTCCTGAGGGGGCACCCGGGGCCGAAGGAAAGAGGAGAAAGAAAATCCTGACCCGGAGGAGCCGCAGTCGCAAGGCTGCCGTCGAGGGGGCCGGCGGCTCCGAGGAAGACCTGAGGGAAAATTTCTTCAACAACAGGGATTTAATAAAGAGGCTGGTCGAAGGGTGCATTCTGTCCGAGGTCGTCGAGAGGATCGTCCTTGCTGATCCCGAGCTGCGGGTCTGGGACTCTCTGGGATCTTTCCTCGAAGTAGGTTAACTCACCTTTTTTCTCCTTCTTGCTTCTTTACTTAATTTATTCTTCAACCTTTATATTGACTCCCCGACCTTTCTTGCAGATTGGGCACCAGCTTGTCGCCAACGTCGAGGCGGTGAAGATCGCTAAGAGGGAGACAGCTCGGGCGGAGGAAGGTCACCTGGCTGGGGCCACCCGCCTCGAGGAGAAGATCGCTGAGGTCCTAAGTCTCCAGGAGGCACTGAAAAAGGAGGGACAAACCTCATTCGATCTGAGGACCGCCTTGGAGGGGGAGAGAAAGAAGGATGAGGCCAAAATCTCCGAACTGAAGGCGCAGGCTTCCGAGTTGAAGGCGCAGGTTTTCGAGCTGAAAGCGCGGATTCCGTTCCTGATCTCGGAGGCAGGGGCCCGAGTAGTGGAGGAGTTTAAGGCCTCCTCTGAGATGAAGGATTTAAAGGTCCAGTTCGGCCAGGACGCCTTCATCAAGGGTTTCGAACTCTGCCAAGAGAAGGTGGCTGGGAGGTTTCCCGAACTGGATCTCGGCTTCCTGAACGAGGCGTCCGACGATGAAGCCGGACCATCCGAAGCTGCTGCCGGTCCTCCTCCAGTCGGGACCTCGTCGACCGTCGCGACCGTCGCTGACGATCTTCCGGGGACGCCGAGCCCCTCTACTTCTGCCCTAGAGATCCGGAACCTCTAGCTTTGTATTTTTCTTTTGTGGTGACTTTTTTTTTCGTTCTCTTGTACTTGAAAATTATTTAATCAATGAAATTGGATCCTCCTTTACAGAGGGCCCCCCCTTTTTTTCTGTATTTTTTTCTTATCTTTTATCTTCTTGTACTAATCTGAGTCGTGGCGCTTTTGTCTCCCAATGACAGTGCCCTACCGAAGCTCTCCCCCTGCCACAAGGGATTCCTCTGAAGTCGATGATCCGAGACCTCAGAAGGAAAGTTCGTCAGTTGACAAAAAAATCCAAGAAGCTGGAAGATAAACTTCATCGGTTGAGGAAGAGCCATTCGGAAGTCACTGCGGAGGCTGTTCGCCTTCAGGACCTCCATAGAAAGGGTCTTATGGAATTCACCCGAAAAAAGGCCGACTTCATGACGGAGCTCGAGGAACTTCGAAAACGTGCCAGCGATCGATCTTGGACTCAGGCTTCCAAGATCAGCTCCCTTGAAGTCGAGCTGGCAGCCACATGGGAGAAGATCGGCCAGTTGGAAGGGAGCTCGTCCTGGCTCACAGTCCAAGCCGACTGCGATCGAGACTGGTCGAAGAAGTTCTCCGACCTTCAAAAGCAGCTGCAGGACGCTGAGACGAACTACAACGCCTATCGAGTCGGCTGGAGCGGGCAAATAGAGGACTACCGAAGGAAGCTCCAGACGGCGACCGACGAAGTTGTCCGCCTTCAGAGGCAGTTATCTGAGAGAGTCCAGCTCGCCTCTGCACAAGGCTCCGATGAGCTCCGCTCCTTGAGGGAGACCATGGCAGAACTGTCTGTGGCCCTTGGGCGGGAGGAGGCCGAACTGCAGCGGCTGAAGATTCAGCTGGTCCACAAGGAGCAGGCGGTCAAAGATGCCGAGGTGGAGTCTGAGGTCCTGAGGAAGAGGTTTCGAGAGTCGGAAGACGAGAGCCGATGGTTCCACCAGATGTTCCGGGATATGCTGCTGAGAAAGATGGAACTAGAGGAAGAAGTTGAAAACTTAAGGCAATCCCTAATAAGGACCGAAATCGAGAGCTCGAAGTCGGAAAAAGCTGGACTTCCTTAGAGCTCCTTTCTTCTTTTTTTTTTTCTTGTCGTCTCTCTTTTTGGCCTTCAAGACTTTGTAATATATACTTCACTAATGAAATGAAAAGAAAATTTTTCATTATCTTGTCCATTTTGGTATTGAGTTGTCGTTTACCGAACTTCTTTTGTCTTTCGTCTTGTTCGACGTCAACGTTGTTTGAAGATTTCTGGTCGTCGCTGTGTTGATTCGTCCTTAGGGACTGAAGATTTTCGATAAAGATTTTCTTCCTCATTGAGACGAGGTCCCTTGTGCCTTTGATGTAGTTTGTTTTTCACTTATCGCTGGTGTAGTTCATCACTTTCCCTTTTTATCTCTCCTTTTCTTCTGTGTTCGAGTGAGGGTCTTCCCTCTGCTCTTGACGAGGTCGTGAGAGTGTAGAGGAGCCATTGAGGAGGCTTTCCTCCTTGTCCGGTCTTGATCGATCGAGCCTTTGTTTGCGTCAAGACGAGGTTCTCTTCTTGTTTCCGACAGTCAGTTTCAGCTCATGTTAGGATGAGACTCTCCTTCTGTTCCTAACAGAGCTGTGGGGGCACGTAAGGGCTGCTGCAAGGGCCTCTCCCCCATTCGGTCTCTAAGTAACTGGGCCTTCGACTTTGCTCATGTTAGGACGAGGTTCTCCTCCTATTCCTAACAAAGCTGTGGGGGCATATAAGGGCCGTTGTAAGGGCCTCTCCCCCCATCCGATCTCTAAGTAACCAGGCCTTCGACTTTGCTCATGTTAGAATGAGGTTCTCCTCCTGTTCCTAACAAGACTGTGGGGGCACATAAGGGCCGTTGCAAAGGCCTCTCCCCCCATCCGGTCTCTAAGTAACTGGGCCTTCGACTTTACTCATGTTAGGATGAGGTTCTCCTCCTGTTCCTAACAAGGCTGTGGGGGCACATAAGGACCGTTGCAAGGGCCTCTCCCCCCATCCGGTCTCTAAGTAACCGGGCCTTCAACTTTGCTCATGTTAGGATGAGGTTCTCCTCCTGTTCCTAACAAGACTGTGGGGGCACATAAGGACCGTTGCAAAGGCCTCTCTCTCCATCCGATCTCTAAGTAACCGGACCTTCGACTTTGCTCATGTTAGGACGAGGTTATCCTCCTGTTCCTAACAAGGTTGTGGGGGCATATAAGGGCCGTTGCAAGGGCCTCTCCCCCCATCCGATCTCTAAGTAATCGGACCTTCGACTTTGCTCATGTTAGGACGAGGTTCTCCTCCTGTTCCTAACAAGGCTGTAGGGGCACATAAGGGCCGTTGCAAGGGCCTCTCCCCCCATCCGGTCTCTAAGTAATCGGACCTTCGACTTTGTTCATGTTAGGACGAGATTTTTCTCCTGTTCCTAACATGCTTAATTTTGATTGAATGAGGGAGTTACTTCTTTCAGGTCGGCGTCGAATGAATCTGTCGAGCCGACCTCGCCTGATGAGCTCCTTGATTTCATCTCGGAGCTGAATGCATTCCTCCATGTCGTGGCCGTGGTCACGGTGATAGAGGCAGAATTTATTTGGGTTGCGCTTTCCGGGGTGCGAGCGCATCCTTTCCGACCTCGACAGCTGTTCCCTGACCTTCATCAGCACCTGGACTTTTGGAGCATTGAGAGGGGCATAGCTGCGTAATCTTCCCGGAGGAGAGCTCTACCGAACTCTGCGGTCCGGGCTTCTCTGCCTACGAGCCCGGGGAGGAGTCTGGACATGCTTGTGTCCGGAGGGAGTTCGAGAACGTGGCCGAGCTTCACTCGACCCTTTTTCAACTGCGGACTTGCTAGGGTCCCCCGCCTACCGCTGCTTCACGGCCTCCTCATCCTTCATCTTGAAGGCTTCTTTTGCTTGGGCATATCCTTCGGCCCGAGCCAGCAAATCAGCAAAGTCCCTGGGATATTTCTTTTTCAGGAAAAATAGAAGATCGTTCTTTTGAAGACCGCCCTTCAGGGCGGCCATCGCGACTGATTGGTTCAAGTTTCGGACCTCCAATGCGGTGATGTTGAAGCGGTTGACGTAGGCTCGGATGGATTCTCCCTCCTTCTGCTTGATGTTGATAAGGGACTCTGAACCTCTTCGGGGATGCCGGCTGCTAACAAAATGAGCTACGAACTGGTGGCTCATCTGATCAAAGAAGAAGATAGTACCCGGCTTCAGCACCGAGTACCAGTTTCTTGCTGCTCCCTTCAAGGTAGATGGGAAAGCTCGGTACAAGATGGCGTCTGGCGCACCATGGAGCAGCATCATTGTCCGGAAGGCCTCCAGGTGGTCAACCGGGTCCAAGGTCCCGTCGTAGCTTTCGAATTGGGGGAGCTTGAAGTTTGGCAGGATCGGTTCCTGCATGATCATTTGAGAGAAGGGAAGGTCAGTACAGATGTCCTCACCATAAGTAGGGAGAGCATGACGGAACTCTTCGATCTGCCGATTCATCTCCTGGAGCCTTCGATCCAGGAGGTCCTCTCGACTGCGAGTCTCGAGGGTCTTCTGGTAAAGTGGAGGTAGGGATCCTCCGGGAGTGAAATCGTGATCAGACTGAGGGCTCTCCACTCTTAGATTTCTCTTTCCGGGAAAGACAGGATGACTGGCCCAAGTGGCTCGCCCTACTGCCGGATCTTGGAACTCCGGCGATGCCCTTTCCAACCGCATTGACGTCTGCGACTGTTGCTGCTGCTGTTGCATGGCTTGCACTGCTTCGGTGAGGCCTCTGACCTGCTGAACCAGCAGGTCGAACTGCTCCATACCTACCGCCGTTGCCGGAGGAGGAGGAACCTGAAAAACTGGAGGCGAGGCTGGAGCCTGAGATTTGGCCGTGGAGGTCGTGGATCACCTGGTGGATGCCTTTCGGGGAGGCATCAGGTGGAGATCTAGTAGGGAAAGGAGAGAAGGACGTCAGAGAAGATGACTGGAGGCAGTCCCGTTGAGTACTCCTTCAAGAACAAGGGTACTGCAAAGACACGTGCCCTTTCTCTAGCGCCAATTCTGTTAGTGCAGAATTTGCTGAAGCCAGAGTTGTTGGAGTCGAGATGACCGCAGCCACCGTCGGGACCTGCAAGGAAAGTCTAAACCGGAGTTGGGGGTGCTCTGGCAAGACCCTCTGACGCTCAAGTCAGTACTCTGCTTCAACAGAAATGGAGTGCTCAAGTAAAAATTTTAGCAGAGTTTTGAGATAGAGTTTAGAGCTTAGAGAAGAACGTATCTGGGGGTCCCTTTTTATAGACGGAGAGCGTAACTGATTGATAGTGACGTCTGTAACTGCCTGGTAGTGGGCTGTTCAGAGCCGTCTGGAGTTTGTTACAGAGAGTAGTGGCGTCAGGGGTCGTTCAGGGCCACATGGAGTTTGTTACGGAGAGTGAAATGGTGTCCGTTGTCGCGACTTGCCAAAGAGTGATTGAACCTGGAGAGTGGAGTGGTGTCCGTTGTCACGACTTGCCAGAGAGTGGTGGAGCCATGCGGAATCCGTTGCAGAGAGTGGAGGAGGGTAGTGGCCACTGTCGTGACTTGTCAGAGAGTTTGGATCTGTCGGCTGGAGCTCGGCTGGGATATCCGATGGAGCGGAATGGCTCTCTATCCTGTCGATCTAGGAGAAGCTCGGATGTTTTCGAGGCTGCTGACGAGTCTACTGTCGTCAGATGCCTTAGGCGCTGATGCTACAAGCGGGAGCCATCTGCTGTAGAAGCTCGGATGGAGACTTTTTGTTGGTGAAGTCCGGTAGGAGTTCGGTTGCTAGGGAAGTCCGTCTGAGATTTGCCTGATGTGGAAGCTCGTCTGAAGATTATCCGTCGGAGAAGTCCGATTTCATGAGGAATCTGGCGGAGGGTCGGCCGACGGTGGACCTCGGATGGCGTTGGGGAGGTTCGACAGACATCAGAGACGATCGGTCGTTGTAGAAATCTAGCTGTCGGAGTCCGTCCGTCGTAGGAGCTCGTCCGATATCCATCCGCTATGGGAGTTCGAATGGAGTCTGGTTCTTGTAGAAGGCCAAAAGGAGAATGCTTATTGTAGAAGCTCGGTCGAAGATCGGTTGTCGTGGGAGCTCGGAGTAGTGACCTGGCCGGTGGGTCCTGTCCCATTGTAGAAGCTCGTCTGGGATCCGTCCACTGTAGGAGCTCGGCTGAAGTCTGCCTGTAATAGAAGTTCGGAAGAAATCTGTTTACAGCAGAAACTCGGATGGAGTTCGCTTACAGTAGAGATCCGAAGTAGATCGCTCGTAGTAGAAGTTCGGAGCAGACCGCTCGTAGTAGAAGTTCGGAGTAGACTGCTCGTAGTAGAAGTTCGGCTCTCGCAGTAGCTCGGTTAGAATCCTGAAGGCAGTCGACTGCCGTAGGAACTTGGATGGAGTCTGATTACTGTAGAAATCTCGTTGTCGAAGAAGCTCGGATATTGACGAAGTCCGGAAGAAGTTCGGAGAATAGTTGATCACTGTAGAAGATCGGCTGATAGTGAGGCCTAGAGAGCCTGTGGAGTGGCACGGTAGATAGATGGAGAAGCTCATTGTCGGAGAAGTCCGGAAGCTCGGACGGTCGAGGGGGTTCAAAGAGACGACACACAAGGTCGAAAGCCGGAAAAGCCTTGGAAGGGTCGGTCTTTTACAAACTTCGATCGGGGGTATTTTATACCCAACAATACTCAAATACTCCCTGCGGGCTGCAAAAATAATTCATTCTCAAACTCTTATTAATTTATTCGACCCTCCACATATTTATGGTTTTTTTTTTTTTTTTTGATGAAAATGAAGCTAATTAGGAGCTTAGACTCCATTAGCCATCCAAAAGAAGAATAAGAAGAAAACTATATACGTGGAGGGTCGAATAAATTAATAAGAATTCGAAACATGTTCTAGCTAGAGTCTAAACATGTGTCATCGCCGGAAAAGAAGCCCCGGCATCAAAACAGAGCCTTCGTGTGCGTGATGTACGTGTTCTGGCTAGAGTAAAACAAGACGAGAAGGAAAAAATGGAGCAGCAACACAGTAATATTGGTTATGAAACATTAGTAGCGTTGTATTCCAAAGCTGCAATACAATATGACATCTTGTTTCATCACATGGACAGCATGTGATATGAAATTTCACATATACTGATCCATAAAGCGTGCATCTATCTATCTGCGCCATTAATTGTCCTATATTCCTCCTCTTCTTTTTCTGGGATGTCTCTTACGTCAATTTATATGGTAAAAGTTCAAATTTTGCTGTGGACGTTTGAAGTGGGGTGGAGAGGGATCGAGGTATTGATCTCCAAGCAAAAACCATTGTCAAACTAGTGGATAGATAGTCCAAGTAGGAATGGAGCAGTGAGATCGCTTGGCCTATGGTGAGAACAGACCAGGCAGGTAGGTAGTTTTTTTTTTTTTTTGGTAAAGAAGGCAGGTAGGTAGTTGCATTCAATTTTGACAGCATAGGATTATAATTACAAATGGATGGAAAAGAGCTGGAGATGTGGAGGGCGCTTGGTTTTCTGATTAATTGCCATTTGATGTTGAGTCCATATTGACTAAACATTTGGTTTCATCGCATGATTTAAACGGCCATTTAATATTTAATCGAGGTGTAAAATGGTGGCGAGAGTCTTTCTGAAGGTCACCTTTGTTTATTGAGTATATATCACTTGGATGGTCATATCGATGTTTCTAGATTTTGATAGTTACAAATGCTAATTTGGTGCAGAAATTATTATTTACAGACTTTCATATAATATATGGATGACTTTTACCGTAAAGGTAAGGTTGCACACCTGCACTATAGGGACCTAGAGGTCACTAGTCCCAAGCACAGAAATAGCCTTCATAAGCAAAGGTAAGGTTGCAAACATTCACCATAATCATGGAAACAACTTTTGCAAGTAAAGTTAAAGGTTGCACACACTGCGCGATGGTGACCTAAAGGTCACTGGTTGGAAGCACAGAAACAACCTCCATGGTATAAGACACATACATCTAACCCTTCTTAGGTCTTACGTACAGTGCTGGGAGTCTTATGCATTGGACCATCTTTTTGCCTTTATATATATCATAGATACAAATAAAACAAGCAACATGAAGTAAAGAGAATCCACCAGCTTTACTTTCATATCTTAACTTTTAACTTGAAACAATAGATAATAGATTAAAGATTGAATCCGTTCCTTCTGTATATATATATATATATATATATATATATATATATATATGTATCACTCACACCCAAGGTGACACGTCAAAGAATAGCAGCCTAATCCTACTGTTTACACTACGAAAGAACAGCATGGGATACTTGAGTGACTATTCTATCATCAACGAAAGTCGAGGCGATGTGTTAAAGTAAGTCTGAAGTAAAGTTTCTCATGCACAACAATGTGATACATGGCCAATGAGCTTTAGTTAATTATGGCTCACTCAATATATATATATATATATATATATGAATTGAAAAGCAGCAACTTACTAATTTATTGGGATGCGATATTTATAGGAGTCCAAAGGGACAAAGGATTACAACCGATAAAAATAGGGAGAGAAGGATTTCATCTAATACGCAAAATCTAAGCAAGAAAATTTTTGAGATGAAACAAAATTCAAAAATAAGGAAAACCCTCCAAGACATAAAAGACTGGATATATATATATATATATATATATATATATGAATTGAAAAGCAGCAACTTACTAATTTATTGGGATGCGATATTTATAGGAGTCCAAAGGGACAAAGGATTACAACCGATAAAAATAGGGAGAGAAGGATTTCATCTAATCCACAAAATCTAAGCAAGAAAATTTTTGAGATGAAACAAAATTCAAAAATAAGGAAAACCCTCCAAGACACAAAAGACTGGCACAAGGATCGAGCAGTGGCACACTTCTGTCTACATGAAAGAAAACTGATGGCGTACAAATAAGAGAAGAGAATGGCAATATACAAACTTTACATCAACACCCCTCCTAATTGAACGGCCATCAAAGACTGCATAGGAGAAGAAAGCTTAAGTGCTGAGCAATTATCATTAAAAGATACACAAATACCCAACTGCATTGTAGAGCAAGCTAAATCTGGCTAGTGACTGAATGTTGCATCATCAGTGGAGGTAATAAAGATTTCAAGGCATTCCAGAGCCTCTCATAATCGTCAACAATCTTCGAGGAAATGTCCTTCCAACTCTAAAAACTGCACAAGATGTTGTACAAGACTGAACGAACAAAATCATTCTTCTTCAAAAAAGTTCGATTGTTTCTTTTTCCTTCCAAACCTCCCAGCAGATTGCTCACTCAATATAGACCTCAAATTAAAAGAAAAAACAAGTTAAGAAATAGAGTTTCATGAAAGAACCGCCGGTTCCATGTTATGCACAACATAAGTCGAACCGAACTTTATTGATGGAAAATACCAAAAAGGAATTAAAGAAACACAACAAACATCAAGTTGGCTTGCAAGGGGTGCCACGTCCGTTTTACAGGTTATTTCTCTAGCCTAATCACCAAAAATAACACACCCAGATGAAGGCCTTTTTGGCAAACCAAAAGTAGTAAGATTAAGAAAGCCCAACAAAACCCCAAAAATAGACCAAAAGTATCAGATTCACATCCAGTGATCGATGTCAGCACTTTGGAAGATCGGACGGTGGGGGTGGCAGCTTCTGGCCCGGGAGTGGCCCATCATTGACGACCCACGCCATCACCAGTCCCCAGCTCAGGTGCACGTCGAAGTGGCAGTGCATGAGCCACACACCTGTCATGGAAGCAAAAGTCAACGGTCAGTCGTGCATTCAAGTCAACTTTTCATCATCTTAATGGGCTTGACCATAGCCCAAAACGATCCCATGGGCCATTTCGGAAGTCAAATACACCATATTTCTCAAAGATATCAAAACGCCATAGGCCTACCTGGGTTATCAGCCCGGAATCGGATGGCAATCCATCCGCCGGACGGCACTCCTGCTGTGTTCCTCTCGACCGGGTCCACAAGATTGAACTTGCCTGGGTCATTGACTGGGTCGTAGTTACCGAATCCTTGGCCAACGATGTAGAAGTTGTAGCCATGGAGGTGCAACGGGTGGCTCTCCGCACCTTGGATGCTGGTGTCCTGCATGACAAGCTCCACGTTTGTGTTGAAGGGCAGCACCACCGCCTTGGTCCCGTTGATCACAAAGGTGTCGTTCGGTGGAGTCCCAGTGTAGTTGAATGGGAATGGAGGGTTGTTGGGGAAGTCGGTGGTGTAGATCCCGTTGGATTGCCCCAGGTAATGGGCCTGGAGGAGAGCCGTAGATGGGAAAACAAACGAGACGGTGTTGACCGATGCGGCGAATTTGGTCCCATTGGGCCCTTGACATGTCTGGTTCTTGGGGCACGGCCTCGTGCCGAGCCCGACGGTGAAGTAGAAACGCCGGTCCACGGTTTGAGGCACATTGGCCGGGAACTGCAAGGTCGCCAGGCTACGCAATTTGGTGCTAAAGTTTGCAGCAGCGGCGGTGTCATTGATAGCTGGGAGGGTTGGTTTGAGGAGTGGGAGCTTTTTCATGGAGGTGGGAGAAGTGGAGGTGTACTCGAGGAGGCCAGCGACGGTGGTGTTGTCGATGGTGCCGAGACCGGTATTGTAGGGCCTCGCAGCCATGAAGAAGGTGGCATTTGGGGAGGCGGGCTTGGTTCGGAGGAGAACAGTGGTGGTTTCGCCTGGCCCGATGAGGATGGTGTCCGTGACGAAGGGCTTCACGTAGCTGGCGTCGGTCTCGACGACTGTCATGGAGTGGTTGGCAATGCTGAAGAAAAGGTCGTCGTTGAGTGCAGCGTTGATCAGCCGGAGAAGGTACGTCTTTCCGGGCTTCACCTTTAGCTTGAACGTATCTATGAAAATTATAAAAAGCTAGCTTCATGCTATCACAAGACTGCCTGTCTCACTAGATGAACCAGCCAAACTCCTGGTCTCTCTAGAAAATTACCTTTGGCGGAGCAATTGTACAGAGGACCGGGCAGACCATTAATTGTGTGAGCTTCGGAGACATTTGGGCCCGCACCGGTCCAAAGGGACTGAGCGATGACAGCCTCAGGGTCTTCGTTAAACCATTCACCTGCGATTTCGAAATATTATATTATATTTTATGATATATATATATATATATATGTATATATATATTATATGCTGTTGGTAACTTGTTAATTCGCAAAGATACGCGCATATGCTAAACAAACAAATCTAGTAAACAGGATATGATCGTTGTCGTCACCCAATAGAATAGGAACTTCTTTGTAGGGTTTGGGGAAGGGGTAAGGGACGCCACGCTTTGGCAGGATGATGAAGGGTCCATAGACTGTGGCCCTCAGCCAAGAGTGGTGAGCGTGCCACCAAAGGGTGCCTCTCTGCCCTGTTATCGTAAAGTTGTAGACATAGCTTCGTCCCGTCTGGATGGGGCATTGGGTAATGTATGCTGGGCCGTCGGCCCACTGACTCTGAAGCTGCCGGATGCCATGCCTGCCCAACCATTTCGTTGTTCGTAAGCCCAATCAAAGCAGACAGTTAAATATATAACTGGTTGTCCATCACAACTCATGCAGACTTATATGTAATGCATACCAATGGATGGTGATATTGTTCTGCATATGGTTGACCACCTTCACCACAACTCGATCACCTTCTCTTACCACAATCTTAGGTCCCGGGTATTGCCCGTTCACCGTCACCGTGCTCCTGGTGTGGCACAATCGTGTCACGTTCTGCAACACTATCTGCAAGACCGAATCATCGTTGCTAAATAAAACACCGAATCATGCATGCTCTATTAGCTAGTTTAGCTTAACTATGGCCAACTAATCTCCAGTTGGACCTAGTTACATTACGTACATCAAACTTGTAGTGCCTAGTAATGCCTGCTGAAAGCTCCGGCAACACTAGGAAAATGCTCAGAGCAAGAAGCAAAGTTCCGATGGAGAATGTTGGAGGAGGAAAAGCGAAACCCATCCTTGCTACAATTGCTTAATGCTTGTGGTAGTAGTGGATAGAATATTGGTAGGAATGAGAACTATGTTCTCTTAACTCTGAGAGACTGCGTGTGAATATTGAGGGGTCTAATATATAGGACACATATTGGGTTGATTAGGTGAGGTCCGTTGAAAATTGAATAAAACATTCCACACTAGCGTCCCATTTCCTCAAGCATGGGCATTGGCCGGGTGGCCCCCGCGTTGGGTCAAGCTGAACTTTAGAGTGCTCACAAAGAAATTAAAGTAAGCCTTTAACGTGCTTAAGATTACCGAACCACCCCTCACCAGTCCACCCCAAACGCACCAGTCCGGAGTCCGGACCCTCTCTAGTTCATGACATGAGGTGGAAGGATCGAGCTGAATGACCTACCATACGTGTATGAATAATGGCGTGACTAAAAAGACAAGGACATATAATTAATGCAGGTGAGTTCCATGCCATGTACCGCCTCTGTTCCCAACAACTGATACCATTCGATTATGGCTTTGGGGTGGGTGGGGGGGGCGTGTGGTGTGTGGTGCAAAATTATATTTTAATAATTCTGCACTGCATTGAAGGGTCTTGTTTTGGGATGGAGGAGTCTATCGATAGACGATTGGAGATTGACAGTTTCGTTGCCTATAGCCCTAATGGATAGGATTATATTGATGAGATCGATATTGAACTCTATGTCCATTTATCTGATGTCCAACAACATTATTTCAAGAACAATGGTGGTGAAGATTGAGCAATTGCTTAGACATTTTCTTTGAGGATCATACCAATGAGGTGGTGTTCACCTACTGGCTTGGAATGTAATCTGTCAGTTAGTTAGCGATAGAGGCATGAGCATTCAATCTTTGACAGTTAGACGGGAGGTTATGATTGCTCGACATACAGTCAGACTCCTTCTTCAGCCAACCTGCGTTTGGAGTGAGATGATCAGAGATAAATACGGTGATCTGAGTACTCATGTTGGCCAGAGGGACTCCTTTATATGGAAGAAAATTTGCCATCATGCCCAGACGATACATGGCCGGATCAGATGGATCGTAGGGGATGGACATGAGATCGATCTTATTTGTAACCCCTGGATTGCGGATATATTTTTGGATCGTTGGCCGACCTACATCAGTGTGGAGACACTGGAGTCCATGAGGGTTGTGGACCTCCTCCAGCCGAGAGGAGGTGGCTGGCACCTTGAGGTGGTTCCCCAGTTTTTTGGTCCAACATTGGCGGAGAAAATTCTGGCAACTGCTATCCCTATCTTTGGTGATCCAGACGTCAGAGTCTGGAGCTTGGCCTATACTTTGAGGGCCATGACGAGAGACCTATACAACGTGCTTCGGAGGGAGGCGTGTAGGAGAATGGATGCCACATGGATCTGGAGACTTCGCATCCACCCAAGGCTTTAGCTCTTTCTCTGGAAGGTGGCTTGGCGTCGCCTCCCGAACATAATGATCCTGCATGCTAGGGGTATGGACATTCCCTTGCTCGGTCCGAGTGGATGCACTGAGGAGTCGCTGGACCATTCTTTATTTTTGTACCCCAAGGGCTGATAGGTTTGGAGTTTGGCGGGGTTTTCCTACGTGGTGAGTGTCTCCATGGAGCCAACCCAGTGCTTTCTAGATGGTCTTCGACAGAGCTTGCGGATTGATTCCTCCAGGAGTTTGGAGATTAGAGCGGCATACATCATCTGCTATATTTGGCTTGCCAGAAATAGGGGTACCTTTGAGGCAGCTTGGCAGTCGGCGTAATTCATCCTAGAGAGGGCCCTGGTGCAGGCTCGAGAGACTATGACTGTGATGTCGTCTGATTTGACCTCTATTACTTGAGACATCTAGGACTCCCCTACTACTCAAGCAACGATCCATGTGGCTTTTATTATCTGGGAGCCCCCACCCCCAAATTTCCTTAAGGTTAATTTTATGGCAGTGTTAGAAGCTCCAGAGGCGGTGCTGCTTTTGTCATCTGAGGCCTTGATTTCAGATTGATCGCTGTCGATGGGTGTCACCTCCAGGATAGTACCATCCTTACAGCAGAGTTGAGAGCGGCATGCATGGGATGGTATATCTTTTGCGAAGATACGGCTACAGGCGGAAAGATTGGTTGTCGAGGGAGACTTGATTGATTGGCTGCGAAAGGAGCAAAGATCGGGATGACTCACCCGTTATTTAGGGATGCCTATCATCTGTTGCGGGGGATGCTCCTTGATCGATATTAGATATATTTATCGGAAGGCCAATGGTGCAGCTTATTGGATGGCCTCTTTTGTGGTGGAGCACATTGATGATGTTGTTTGGATGGAGTTCATCGAGATGCCTCAGACATTTTAGGATGTGTTTCTTTTTGATTTTTTTGACTGTATTCATACTCGTAATGTAGAGTGCTATGTTGCACCCAAAAAAAAAATAAAAGAATAGCTTTCTTGTTTGGGAGTTTTTGGTTGGAAGAAGGGTACGGTTGCTACACTGAAACCTCCCCAACTTCCGGGTGGAGTTTGGATCTCTCTCTCTCTTAGCTTTTGCTTTGTCTTGATAACCAAGGGAGCTCTCCCAACCCTAAAAAATTAAAAGAATGAATAATTGTAACCACCCTACTGTCCAATCATTAGAACAAAGACCAACTTGCTAGTACTATAATGCCACCAAGCTAGCTTCCCTTATTTCTAAGTTCCTCTGTTTAACCATATTCCATTGTCTCCGTAGGGAGATTTTTGTTGCGACGAAGTTCATTTGATAGAAATCTTCCAACTATCAGTCAGAATGCACGGAGATAAGGATGTCTGATCTGATCCACGATCTAAAGGTGATATGCTTTAAGCTGACCTTTGGGGTGGGTGAGGTCTATTGGCGCCAAGTCAATTTGTTCGTCCTATCGAAACCTTGTTCTTTCAACTTCCTCACCTCACTATCATATCGTATGTTCTGCCTCATGGTCACCCAATCATGCGTCGTCCTTATAACCTAAGTCTAGTTTGGTCAAACATATACTGGAATAACCTTATAACCTAAGTCTAGTTTTGGTCAAACATTTACTGGAATAACCTCTTCCTAGTAAATCTTGCTGTTCTGGGTTTCTAAAAAGGACAGCTAAAGCCTGATTAGCAGGTAACAAGTGTCATCTAAGAATAATATTTTAGTTTCAATTCCCATAGGACAGGATTCCTGGGTTAAAAGCCATGAATTTCATATGTCAATATTTGAAACAGTCAATCCATATCTAAATTAGAGTGTAAGTTTGACCATCAAATAGATCTTGATTCTTGGATTAGCCCTTTTCTCTCAATGCAAGTTTTCCAATCCTTTTGTGAAAAGCTCTGTACAGCCTCTCCAATAAAAATACACCATAGTAATTCGACTATTGCTTAGTAATAATAAAAAAAGAGTGCACTAGGTGTACGGGGTGGTTGCTTTTTCTCTGTTTCATTAAGTTGTTCAAGTTATTCTTGTTTTTCCTCTGAACTGTTGATCCTTTCTTTGCATCTTGTTTCTCAGCTTTCTCCCTTCTAATGGTTTCTGTTGCGGTCAATCGCCTCGTCGCCCGATCGCCGGGGAGCGTACACCTGCAAAAGAAAGTCCGCACTGACCGGAGGCGGCTCCGACGGGGACCCTCCGACGGTCAAGTCAGAGAGGTGACTGGGCAACAGTGAAATGTAGACAAAGAGCTCCGAGAGAGAGAGAGAGAGGGAGGGAGGAGCAAGCCTGAGTTCTTAGAAGAGACGGAGCGGATCGGTCCCCCGCACTGTTGCCTTCCCCGGTATATATATAGTGGAGCACGGTATGGCGCCGTCATTAATGGCGCAGACAAGTGAGGAACTGTCAACTCACTGTAGACTGTCAGAGCCGCTGTGAAAATGTCATGTCGCCGTGTGGCCGTCTAATCACCAGGGTTGACCTCGCTCTCGGCGGGACAATGCCCCTGGGTAACTGTGCCGCATGTCCATGTCAGAGCTGACAAGGTCTGGCGGCTGTACGGCGATGGGAGGAGACGGCCGACCCTTGGTCGGCGGCCAGCAGAGTGGCGTCGGGTTCCTCCGTCAGTCGGCGAGTTTCATGTGAGTCAGCCTCTGGGTTTGGTCGGTCGGGATGGATGCACCCGACATACCTCCAGTCGGCGATGGGCCATTGGAAAGCCGTCGGTAGCGTCCGTTAGTCGGGCACTCCCGGCTTTCAGTCGGGGCGCTCCGACCGTCAATCGGTCGATATGCCCGTCAGTCGGTCGGTCGGCCAGTCGGAGACGGTCAGTCAGTCGGTCAGCCAATCAGTCGGTCGGTCGGCCAATCGGAGACGGTCAGTCGGTCGGCCAGCCGGTCGGTCGGTCGGTCGGTATCCCACAACAGTTGCCCCCCTCCACTCCTGAGTCGGACGGCAAGCTGGCGACTAGGAGTGGATTTGTCGTATGTGAGGATCCGACCGTGCCGCCGGTCACCACGGCGCCAGGCGCCTCATAAATGTGGAGAGGCTTACTGGCGCCCGACATCCAGTCGGCGCCAGGCGTCTCGTCCCATCAGCATCAGGTGTCGGTCGGCGCCGGACGTCCCGCCGTGCCGGATGTCCCGCTGGTGTCAGCGATAAAACCGGTGCCAGGTGTCATGTCCCATCGGGAAGTGGAACCGTCGTGTCCCATCGGGAAGGGGAACCATCATTCCCGCCGTTCCCTCGGGAACTCCAAACGTTGCGTCCCGTCGGGAAGACAAAACGTCGCGTCCCGCCGCGACACGTGGCGCGTGGCCATCGGTTCGCGTTCGGTGGAGCGGATGGAGGCGACGTGGCGCAATCTGAAGGGGGGTGCTTCGAACCGTTGGATCGTTGGACGGCCCTGATGATGCCACGCGGCGAAATCTGGGGAGTCTTCGCTGGGCGTGCCTTCATCTCGACCGTTGGGGGGCACTATATATATGCAAGGTTACCCCCACATGGTTTTTTTACCCCTCTTATTTTCACAGTCGAGATTTTGCCCGCCCGAGCCCCCGTTCCAGGTACTTCTCCATTCTGTCGCCCCCTTCGCGATTTTTTCCTTCCAAGGGCTAAGGTTTCTTTCCCCCTCCTTCTTTCTTTCTTTCTTGCCGTTTTCTTGTACTCATGGCAAGGACGTCCCCGCGAGGTAGTCGGTCGGGAGAGCCGACCGAAGACACTCGGTCGTCCCCGGAGGTGGAGGCATCTTCACTTTCGGGGCCGAATGTCGACCAGATCCGGGAGCAGTACCGCATCCTGGAGCTGTTTCGGCTGTTCGCCCCTGGCGCCGATGGTCGGGTTAATAGCCCGCCCGAGGGCCAGGTGGCCTTCTATCTGGAGGATCTCCGGGCCGGCCTTCGATTCCCGGTTTCGGAGTTCATTCGGAATGTTTTGGACTATTACGGGCTATGCCCGGCACAACTTGCGCCGAACTCAGTTCGGCTAATAGTCAGTTTTGCTCTCCTATGTCGGCTTTTGCCGACCGAACCTCGGATTTCTCTTTTCCGAGTTTTCTTTGTCCTCCGACCCCATCCTAAAGCCCGAGGGTGGTGGTACTTTATCCCTCGGAAAGGGCTCTCCTTCATCACTGGTCTTCCGACGTCCATTCACGGATGGAAGAACCAGTTCTTCTTCGCGTCGTCTTCTGCTCCGTGGGGGTTTCCCACCCGTTGGGGGAATCCCCGAACCGATCCCAATGAGAACAGTCGGGTGGAGGTCGGTGATCGGGAGGACTTCCATCGGCTGAAGGACATCTCGGTGCCGAAGCAGAGCGAGCTCGTCACCGAGCAGGCCTTGTATGATGCCGGCCTTTGCCCGGTCCCCCGTTTAGGTCGGTTTGCATTTTTTCGACATCTTTATTTTCTTTTCTGCCTTTTCCCTTTGTTCTGACCATCGGTCGTATCTTTTCAGGTATGCCGCCGAGGACACGACTGTCGGCTGCCGACATTCGTCAGCATGCCGTGAGGAAGAGGCCGGCGGCAGGAGCCGGACCGTCGCAGCCTCCCAGGAGGCCCCGTGTTGTTCCGCCGAGCGAACCAGCAGGGTCGGAGGCGGAGCCAGTGATCGCACTGTCGGCGCCGACAGCGCTGGCAGACGTCCCGTCGGAGGGACCATCAGTCGGGGGAACAGCTTCGCCCGACCGGCGGGTGGCTGATTCTGCAGGGGGCACGCCGACTGCCCATCAGATTCCGGAGGTTCGGGAGGAGGCCCCCGAACCTGAGCGGCCGACGCATGCCACCGCCGCGCCATCGGCCGAGACTCGGTCGGGGTCGAGCTTGCCGTCGATCTCCGACGTCAGGGCTTGGGCGGCTAGCCGAGGTAAGGCCCCAATGGTGTCGGGTGCCGAAGGTCGGTCGGCGGGCGGGTCGGCCGACCTCCCGCTTCCAGAGGGTGCGTCGGGACTGGCCGACCATGACCTGGCCAGGAGACTGTGCCAAGCACTCCTTCTTCCCGCCGACATCGAAGCAATGAAGAACCAGCGTGTCTCCGACATGCTGTCGTCCTTCTATCCGATGCTGATTCGGGTAAACCCTTCTTCCTTCTGTTTTTAATTGCCGCTTCGCAAGTTCGGCTCACTAACAGTCGGCTCTTTTTGTGCAGCTGGTCTTCAACATATCCGAGCCAGAGGCCGGATATCGGAAATTCGGGGATATGCGCGCGGCCTGGAGAGATAAGGTCGCGGGGCTAGAAGCCGAGAAGACCATCCTTGTCGACCAATTCCAGCAGTCGGTTGAGCGGGAGAACCGACTCGAGGGGGAGGTCTCCCGACTCTCGGAGGAGAACTCCCGACTCAAGGAGGCCAAGGCATCGTTAGAGTCGGAGCTCAAGTCGGCGAAGGATGACGCGGCCAAGAAGTCCCGGACCATCCGTCGGCTCCGACACGAGCGAGACAGTGTCGGCAAAGAGTTGGAGGGCGAGCGCGAGCAACTTCGGGCGAGTCTCGAGAACCTCGCTAAGGCTGAAGAGGGCCGTGCCGCCGCTCAGGCCGACGCAGACGTTGCCAAAGCCGAATCAGAGTCGGCGAAGGAGGCTTTGGGTCGGGCGGTCGAGGTCTTCCGGGACTCAGAGGAGTACCGCGAAGAGCTCCTCGAGAGCGGCTACCTCTCGTACCAAGTCGGGTACGAGGATGCCCGGGAAGCCGTTCGGAGCTTGTACCCCGAACTTGACCTCAGCAACGTGGTTCTGCCAGGGTCGGAGGCCCCAGCTGCGGAGGAGACGGCCGGACCAGCGTCGGATGGTCTCTCCACCAGGGCGGAAGCCGAAGACGTCGCAGAGCCGGTTGCCGAAGACCAGTCGGCTCCGACGGCTGAAGTCGGAGCAGATCTTCCATCCAACTCGCATCGTCGTCCAGTGGAGGACGTCGACTCCGATGATTAGTCGGTTTTATTTTGTCTTCTGTTTTGCTCTGAATTGTAATCGGGCTCCGGCCTTTACCTTGTAGACTTTCCTTTGTTTATGGAAAAATTTCTTTAAGTCTTGAATGAATTCTTCTTTTGGCTTCTCCCCTTGTTTGCAATGCCAAACATGTCTGCAATGTCGAACGCGAGCCGCTACCTTAGTTAAGTCACTGACCCACGCAAGTCGGTAGGACTTCAGCAACTTGTGAAGCCCCGAAAGCAGAGTGCGTTCCGACTTCAAGTCGGCTTCCGATAGTCGAAGTCCTTGGTTGGGTACATCAGTTAAATAGAGACCCGACGGCAAGCCGGGCTTTCATAGATGCCTCCGTCCAAAATCGTCTGGCGGGGTGTCGGGGAAACGATGGTTAGTTGGGTCCCCATGCTCTTGTGTCGGGTTCTGTTCCTTCCGTCATACGGTGGTAAGCCGAACATCGTTCGGCCGGCCGTTGATCGGTCGGCAAGTCGTGGACGCGACCTTGACTAAGGCCGCGTCGTGCGATAGACGGTGGTAAGCCGAATATCCCTCGACCGGCCGTAGCCTGGTCGGAAGTCGCGACGATGGTCGCGTGGGCTTTTAGCCTTCCTTTGGTCGAGGCCCGATCGGTCCGTCGGCCGATGGCCCTGCCCGAAAATTCGACCGTAGGAGGAGTATGGTCTCCCGTTCATAAGTGCTCGTCGGCCCTTGCAAGGGTCCGGCACATCGTCGAAGGAGCGCTGGCTCCCGTCATTGTAGATGAGTCGGTCCTTGCGAGGGTCCGGCACAACGTCGGCGATAAGGATATTGGTGTCAAAGATGCACTACGTCCATATTGCCGCGTCGGTGCTCGACCTCGGTGAGCAGCGGTCATTAGTCGAAGAGTTAAGACTCCGAGATTCCAAACTGGACTTGTATTCCGACTCTTGAATTACAGAATTTACTGGTGATACAGCTTCAAGTTGTCGGCGTTCCAAGTCCGGGGAATGAGCTTCCCCTCAAGGGTCTCCAGCCGATAGGCTCTGGGCCCGAAGGCGTCTGCGACTTTGTAAGGCCCTTCCCAGTTTGGCGCCAGCTTCCCCTGGTCCAATGGCTTCGACACTTCTGCCCTCCTCAAGACCAGGTCGCCAGGTCTGAAGAGCTTAGGCTTGACCTTGGCGTTGTAGTACCGGGCGATCCTCTGTTGATATGAAGCCATTCGGATTTGAGCCTCATCCCGTAGTTCGGGGAGGAGGTCTAGGTCGGCCCTCCGACTCTCGGAGTTGTCTGGCTCTTGGTACCGCTCGACCCTGGAGGATGGTAGGCCAATTTCGAGCGGGATCATGGCTTCTGTCCCGTAGGCCAAGCTGAACGGCGACTCCCCGGTCGGGACACGGGGGGTCGTTCGGTAAGCCCACAGAACGGAGCCCAGCTCGTCGACCCAGAGACCCTTGGCTTCATTCAGTCGGGTCTTGAGTCCGTGAAGCAAGGTTCGGTTGGCCACCTCAACCTCACCGTTGGACTGTGGGTGCCCGACGGAAGTCAATCGATGCCGGATGTGGAATCTGGCGCAGAAGTCCTTGAAGTCTTTGTTGTCGAATTGCCGACCATTGTCGGTGACGATGGTGTACGGCAACCCGAACCTGAAGATGATGGATTTCTGGATGAAGTCCTCCATCTTCCGCTCGGTGATCTGTGCCAAGGGCTCGGCCTCGACCCACTTCGTGAAGTAGTCGATGGCGACGACGATGAACTTCCTTTGGCCCGACGCTGGTGGGAATGGGCCGAGTATATCGACTCCCCACTGGGCGAAGGGCCACGGAGCGACAATGGGTGCGATCTGGCTGGCCGGTTGGTGCTGAACATTGGCATACTTTTGGCATGGCTCGCACCTTTTGACCAACTCTGCCGCATCCTTCTTCATGGTCGGCCAGTAGTAGCCTTGTCGCAGGACTTTGAAGGCTAGGGACTTGCCCCCCAAGTGGTTCCCGCAGATTCCTTCGTGAACCTCCCGGAGAGCATAGTCGGCGTCGGTCGGCCCCAAGCATTTGAGTAAAGGGAGGGAAAACGACCTTTTGTAGAGTCGGCCGTCCATGATGACATATTGCGACGCCGACCATCGGAGTCGCTTGGCCTCAATGAGATTTTCGGGGCTGATCCCATCGGTCAGGTACCGGACGATCGGGTCCATCCAACTTGGCTCGGACGTTAGTTGCTGTACTTCTTCAACCTGATCGATGCTCGGCTGCTGGAGGCTTTCGACGAACGTCCGACCCAAAGACTCGTAGGCCGACGTTGCCAATCTGGAGAGAGCGTCGGCACGGGAGTTCTCCGATCTGGGAATGTGGGAGATTTCAAAATGTTCGAGGCGTGCCACGAGGTCCTTTACTTTCTGAAGGTACTTGATCATAGTCGGATCTCGCGCCTCGAACTCGCCCTTTACCTGCCCCACGATCAGCTGAGAGTCAGAGAACGCCCGAAGGCTGTCGATGCCCAGCTCCTTCGCCATCCTCAAGCCAGCGAGGAGTGCCTCATATTCGGCTTGATTGTTGGAGGCCTTGAAGTCGAACCGGAGGGCGTATTCGGTGACCACCCCCTCCGAATTCGTAAGTAGGAGCCCGGCCCCGCTTCCCTGGGCGTTCGAGGCTCCGTCAATGTGGAGTACCCAGGTGGAGATCGGGTCTGGCTCAGAGACCGCATCTCGTCCCGGGCCTTCAGCTCCCGACCCTTGGTCGGTCGTCGGGCATTCGGCGATGAAGTCGGCCAAGACCTGGGCTTTCAGGGCAGGCCTTGGTCGGTACTGAATGTCGAACTCGCTAAGCTTCATTGCCCACTTAGCGAGTCGTCCCGATGTGTCGGGTCGGCGCAAAATTACCCTCAGGGGCCGGTTGGAGAGCACCGCAATGGCATGGGCCTGGAAGTATGGTCGAAGTCGTTGTGCGGAGACGGTCAAGGCGAAGATCATCTTCTCCGTCTCCGAATATCTGGCTTCCGCGCCGTGGAGCACTTTGCTGATGTAGTAGATGGGCTGGTGAGTTCGGCACTCGTTTTCCCGAACGAGCACCGAACTGATCGCCTCGGAAGATGTGGCCAAGTAGAGATACAAGGTCTCCCCGACCTGCGGCTTTACGAGCAGCGGCGGGGAAGCCAAGTACCTTTTCAGGTCTCCGAAGGCCCGTTCGCACTCATCCGACCAAGAGAAACCGTTCGCTTGACGCAAAGTCTTGAAGAACGGGAGGCACCTTTCAGCCGATCGGGAAATGAATCGGCTAAGAGCGACGATTCTTCCGTTCAGCTGTTGGACCTCCCTCTTGGTGTTCGGGTGGCGCATATCGAGAATGGCCTTTATTTTCTCAGGATTGGCCTCGATCCCTCTCTGAGAAACGAGGAATCCGAGGAACTTCCCTGAGGTCACCCCGAAGGCACATTTAGTCGGGTTGAGCTTCATTCGGTGCCGTCGAAGGGTGTAAAATGTCTCCTCGAGATCCCGGACATGGTCAGGGATCTGTGTGCTTTTCACCAGCATGTCGTCCACATACACTTCCATGTTGCGGCCGATTTGGTCTTTGAAGACCTTATTGACGAGTCGCTGGTAGGTGGCACCGGCGTTCTTCAATCCGAAGGGCATCACCCTGTAGCAGTAGAGGCCCTTGGGAGTTACGAACGCGGTGTGCTCCTCGTCTTCAGGCGCCATCCGGATCTGGTTGTATCCGGCGAAGGCGTCCATGAAGCTGAGCAGTCGGAACCCGGACGTCGCATCCACCAGCTGATCGATCTTTGGAAGTGGGAAGCTGTCCTTCGGGCAGGCTCGGTTGAGGTCGGTGTAGTCGATGCAGACCCTCCACTTCCCGTTGGCTTTTTTGACCATGACGACGTTGGCGAGCCAATCGGGATACGTGGTCTCTCGGATGAAGCCTGCTTCGAGCAGCTTGTCCACTTCCTCGTCGATGGCCTTCTGCCTTTCTGGGGCGAAGGACCTTTTCTTCTGCCTCACCGGTTTCATCGTCGGGTCGATGTTGAGTCGGTGAGTCATTGTTTCCGGAGGAATGCCCGACATATCTGCAGCTGACCAAGCAAATATGTCGGCATTGGCCGTCAGAAGCTCCGCTAGTCGTCGTCGTTCGGGGTCGGGCAATTGGGACCCGACCCAAACTTTCCGATCGGGATCTTCTGCAATCGGGACTGCCACTATCTGTTCGGCGGGCGAACCCCGTTCTTCCCCCTCCCTTTGGTCCATTTTGTCGAGTGTCAGAGGATCCTTCGTCTCGTCGCCTTGGGCGGAGATTTGGAAGCACCGCCGAGCGAGCTGTTGATCTCCGCGCATCTCCCCGACTCCATTTTTAGTCGGAAATCGAACAAGGAGATGGTACGTCGAGACGATCGCCTTGAGGGCGTTCAATCCGGATCGTCCGAGTATGGCGTTGTAGGCCGAAGGAACCTGGACGACCGCGAAAGTGAGGAAGATCGTGTTTTGCCGTGGTTCGGTACCGACCGTCACGGGCAGAGTGATTTCTCCTTCTGTCGTGACGGCATCTCCGGCAAAGCCGATCAATGGCATGGAGACCCTCTTGAGTCGGTCGGTTGACAGTCGCATTCGGGAGAAGGTCGAGTAAAACAAAACATTTGTCGAACTTCCATTATCAACGAAAATTCGTTTTACATCATAATTGGCTATCGTCGCCGACACAACAACAGCGTCGTCGTGGGGAGTCTGGATGCCCCGAACGTCGTCTTCCGCGAAGGTGATTACGTCGTTCGGTCGTGGTCTTTTCGTCGGCTCTCCTCCTGCAGACGTCCCCGGGCCCAGCCGCTTGGAGATCATGTTGATGACCCCTGCCGTCGGCTTGTTAGTCGGCTCTTTTTCAGTCGGTTGGGGGGACTGATTGGCAATCGGTTGGGTCGGCGGACCCCTCCAGAACTTGCCAAGGTACCCCCGACGGATGAGATTTTCGATCTCATCCTTCAACTGCATGCACCGTTCAGTGTCGTGGCCGTGGCTCCGATGGAACCGACAGTACTTCCGACGGTCGAGGCCCTTTGCCTTCAGAGGCGGAGGCCGTCGCAGGTATTCCTCTCCCTCGATCTCCATCAAGATCTGCGCACGGAGAGCTGAGAGAGGAGTGTATGAGTCGTACCTGGGACGCACCGGCCTCGGAGTTTGTTGTCGGGGCGATTTTTGGATGTGTCGGGATGGCGAGACCCGACTATTGGTCGGGGGCCTGCTGGGATCGGCAGGTTCCCGACCCTTCTTGCGCTTCTCCTTCGGGCCTCGGGGCTCGGCCAAGCGCCGATCGGACGCTCCTTCGTCCGCACGCATATACTTGTATGCGCGCTCCAGTAGCTCGGCATAAGTCCGGGGGAGGGTCTTGTCCAGAGAATAAGTGAACCGGGACGCCCTCAGGCCCCGCTTCATGGCTGAGACAGCCATGTCTTCGTTGAGGTCCCGGACCTCGAGCGTGGCCGCGTTGAATCGCGCCACGAAGTGTCGGAGCGTCTCGTTTTGCCCCTGCTTGAGGGAGAAAAGGCTATCCGACGTCCGCGGCGGCTTTCGGCTGGTGCTGAAATGGGCCACGAACGAGTGCTCGAGCTGCGCGAAGGAATGGATACTGCCCGATCGAAGATCGGAGTACCAAGCCCTGGCAGCCTTGCGAAGTGTGGCGGGGAAGCCGATGCAAAAAAGAGCGTCGGTTGCCCCTTGAATCGTCATGAGAGCTTTATAGCTCTCGAGATGGTCGACTGGGTCGGTGGAGCCGTCATATGGCTCCACATGCGGCATCTTGAACCGACTGAGAATCGGCTCGTCAAGGACCAGTCGGGAGAGAGGTTGGACGGTCTGGAAGTCGACGTCGTTCGAAGACTTCTGGCCGTCCGTCTGTAGTTGGGCGAGTCGGCGGTCGATTTCCTCGAACCGTCGCTCGTAGTCGTCCGCTCGTCGATGCTGGGAGACCCCAGGGGTGGAGCCTCCGGAGGATTCTGAAAGAGAGGCCGACGGTGTGCGCGGCCGCTTTTCCTTCCTCGCCCGTTCCAACGGGGAAGGAGAGGGCCGCTGGGACCGTCGGTCGTCGCGTCGTGGTCGCCCCTCCTCCTCTCCGTGGGAGCGCTGTTGGGAGCGCTCGCATGGAGGCGACAGGGGTCGGCGTGGCCGTCGGCGGCTGCTCCTGGAAGGCATAGGTCAGGCCGCCGGTTGTTGCTGGAGGCTTTTGACTGCGTCGGTCAGTACGGTCATCTGCCGTACGATGGCTGCAATCTGGGCCTCCGTGGTCACTGCAGGGCGCGGAGAGCTAGGCTCCGCCGCCGGTGGGGGCGGGGAGGCTTCTTCCCGGCGGGAAGAGCGCCTGGCCGACCCAGTGACTCTCGATCGTTGAGCTCTTGTCTTTGTCATGCTGATCCCCCTACCTGGCGCGCCAATCTGTTGCGGCCAATCGCCTCGTCGCCCGATCGCCGGGGAGCGTGCACCTGCAAAAGGAAGTCCGCACTGACCGGAGGCGGCTCCGGCGGGGACCCTCCGACGGTCAAGTCAGAGAGGTGACTGGGCAACAGTGAAATGTAGACAAAGAGCTCCGAGAGAGAGAGAGAGAGGGAGGGAGGAGCAAGCCTGAGTTCTTGGAAGAGACGGAGCGGATCGGTCCCCCGCACTGTTGCCTTCCCCGGTATATATATAGTGGAGCACGGTATGGCGCCGTCATTAATGGCGCAGACAAGTGAGGAACTGTCAACTCACTGTAGACTGTCAGAGCCGCTGTGAAAATGTCATGTCGCCGTGTGGCCGTCTAATCACCAGGGTTGACCTCGCTCTCGGCGGGACAATGCCCCTGGGTAACTGTGCCGCATGTCCGTGTCAGAGCTGACAAGGTCTGGCGGCTGTACGGCGATGGGAGGAGACGGCCGACCCTTGGTCGGCGGCCAGCAGAGTGGCGTCGGGTTCCTCCGTCAGTCGGCGAGTTTCATGTGAGTCAGCCTCTGGGTTTGGTCGGTCGGGATGGATGCACCCGACATACCTCCAGTCGGCGATGGGCCATTGGAAAGCCGTCGGTAGCGTCCGTTAGTCGGGCACTCCCGACTTTCAGTCGGGGCGCTCCGACCGTCAATCGGTCGATATGCCCGTCAGTCGGTCGGTCGGCCAGTCGGAGACGGTCAGTCAGTCGGTCAGCCAATCGGTCGGTCGGTCGGCCAATCGGAGACGGTCAGTCGGTCGGTGGGTCGGTATCCCACAACAGTTTCCTTGTTTCATTAGTTTACTTGAGTCATTCTTTTCTTCCTTTCAACTGTTTATTAACATGAAAAATATATCAATTATTTATCTATATTAAAAATAGACTAAAAAATAAATATGTAGAAAATTATAAAAACTAAAATTTATTGATATTTTAATACATTATGTCCTTGTCTCACTATCACTTTATTTCATTCAAATTCATTAAACAATAATAACAATATTAGCAACAAATAGCGCGAGATGAAAAAATATATGATGCTACAAAATAACCGAAAATGTACTTCAAGAGAAAATATCAAATTCTTTGAGATAAAAGCAATAAAAGTTATATATACATAGATATGTATATATTGGTGGCTGGCATTAATCGTCCTTCAGTCAAGTTAGTGTCAAAGTGGAAGGTCGGAGATGAGAGGAAGGCCAGGAATCATGGGACAACAGGAGGAGAGGGCTTGATTTGATCGAATCCCTAGCCCTAATCTATTTGACCAGGAAATGATATAAGATTTTCAAGAATTAGCGAGTTTGTTTGAACCCAGAGCAGTTTGAACGAGCCAACAATTCAAGCGAGGGATTAAACAGCTTTATAGAACTAGCACAATTTTTCTCTCAGTCCAGTTTCAGTGAGTCATCCGCACTGAATTGCAGACTGGTTGATGGTCCAACTTGTTCGATCCGTTGGCCAAAATATTGCAAAACTATTTGGCTCATGTTTGCTACCAAGCTATAGTTAGCTTGTGGGGGACTCCGTTCGATACAGTACTCAGTCAAGCATCCAATGACTGCTCGGGTTCACGCTTGATTCGTCCAAACAAATCGCTTTGGTTGACTTGTGTCATGACCTCTGATTCCTTGTCTTTTCTAAAACGGTTTTCTTTATTTCATCTCTAAGCTTATGAAGCAGGTAGTCTGCGAGATTTGATTGTGCAACGACTTTTTCATGGCACGCTTGTGACCGTCTCTACGGAGGACTCCAAAGCTCATCCTCGCCAGTTTACAATGATACACTCCCAAATGATGTTTCATATTTAGACTACCACAAACCACATAATGCGACGCAATATCATCACTCTGCATGTAACGTTATGGTGTATTAGTTCTTTTTTTTGGCTAGGTCCTAACATCTCTAGTTGTTTTACCCCATAAATATATCATCTTATCCGACAAATTTGGTTTAAAATATCTGTGACCTCTTATCCAGCAAATTAATCAAGAGGAAACAAACATTTTAAATCAAATTTGCCGATAAATAATATTTGTGAACAATTTAGTTACAAGCACTTAATCATCATCCCATAGAACGATAGCCATCCGTAGACTTACGTTTAGCACGATAAAACAGAACAGATAATATAGTAGGCAATGTCCAAAGCGTCTAAGAGGTTCGCATATGCTATTAATATCATAGTTAACAAACCTTTCCTTAATAAAATGGTACGGCCTAGCAAACTTTATTAGACAATAATCTTTCATCAAAAAAAAAAAAAAAAAAAAACTTTAATAAACAGTAATCGCAGAGTTCCCGCTTTCCCGCCTCCGCAAAAGTTTCAGCATCTCTCCAGCAGCAACGCAAGATTGCAAACAAATCCCAATGGATAATAATAATAGATCGATATGGAACCCTAATCCAGAATACCGCTTAAAATCCAAGCCCTGTTTCATCATATCAGAAACAGATCCAAAGGCAAATCCACCATCAAATATTCACAGGTAGATGAAAAATCCAATCTTAATCCAAAGAAAAGGGAGAGAAGAAATGACCGATATAGCATCATCATCATTACTAGTATTACAAAAAGGTTTGATTTGATTTGCTTGCAGTTGAGAATAGACTCAGAGAGAGATAGAGAAGAGAGAAGGAGAAAAGCTAAAATCCCTGATATTAGAATAAGGGTACAACAGATATATATATATATACACACCCAAGAAAGCTAACTTTTATCTCGGCGTGAGCGCTCCTTCTCCAATCCCAGATACGAGCATCAAGCGCAGGACGCTTCCCTTCGGGGCGCGAGGGCGAAGAATGCCTCCAGATCCGGCGGGTGGAAGTAGCCGTTCTTGGGCGGAGCCCTCCTCTTCCCGTAGGCCCCCGCCGGCGACTTCTTCTTCGGCGGTGGTGGGCACGGCAGCACCGCCGGGATCCGGCACTCCACCCTCTTCGGCGTCTCCCACCCCTCCATCTGCCTCTCACTCTCCATTTCCATCTCTCCAAGCCCAAGCGGGAAAGTTTCGAATGAGGTATGGGAGGGAATGGGGGTTGGGCTTGCAAGGCTCTATAAAGAGATCTTTATGGGGCGAAGCTCCGAACGGAGGGTTGTGGCGTGCTCGCGAAGCCACTGGGGGACCATCGTGCGGTCAGAAGCCAGCTGGGGGTCGGAGGCCCGGTGGGCTCTGCCACGTAGCAATCCGCGTGGCCGCGTTTTGGCGGTTCGAATCGAGGGCGGACGCGGGAATTGGGTCGGTGCGAGGGCGGGAAAAAGCAAGCCATGGCTGCAATTGTTTGGGGGTTTTATTTGAATTTTA
Organism: Elaeis guineensis; assembly: GCF_000442705.2. Classification (NCBI taxonomy): domain Eukaryota; kingdom Viridiplantae; phylum Streptophyta; class Magnoliopsida; order Arecales; family Arecaceae; genus Elaeis; species Elaeis guineensis. The sequence continues at coordinate 130,309,040 of NC_025997.2, read as the reverse complement.
TTTTGGATTCGGGAGGATGGGGGAGGAGGACACGTGTACGGTGGGGAGAAGAGGCGATGGTATCGCTGTCGAATCTGGTGTGGGACACCGGTTTCGCACCGCCTTCGTTTGGCTAGCACGTGCGAGTCAGCTGAGATGGGGGGATTTAATGACCAGGCATTGGATACCTCTTGATATGGACGACGAAGCAGAGCCTTGGATACCTCGCAGAGAGGGATTTGGACGACGTTGAAGCAGAGCCGTCGGGTTGGTGGAGCCGTTTTGGATAGCCATTGGACGTGCGTGTCAGGTCTGTGCGAGGTACCGCAGGGCCAACGAGCACTCTGCCGTGGCAGCAAATTGTGGTCCAGGACTGTTCCATGTGGGACCAATTGTGAACGTTACCAATGACTGCATTTTATTAAAATCACAACTAATTTGAGGCAAGCCGAGAATCGCGACCGTGAATTGTTATACATGAGAACAATAAATAGTGGTAGGACCTACTTAAGACACATCATGACTCCCGTATCAGCTACAGTCCAGAGACCTAATACTAGCACCAAGGACCGGAAATATGGCTGAACTAGGCTTATCTCAAGACGTCATACACCGTTTTATGATGAAATATAAGGTCCAAGTATTATTTTCTCATGCATTGTAGCTGTGAGGAAGTATTTCGTGTTATCGTCAGCTACGAATATGGAAGCATGTGCTTGCATGAGGAACGTGTGGTCCATGGAACCTGTGTCTTGTGTCCCTCAAGTTTTGTTTTAGAAAAAACATAGTGTCATGCTTAACACAAGTAAAAGAAAAGCATCTAGTACGCCATCAATGATGTCACAAGCTAGGTGACAATGGTGCAAATGATACCTCGGCTGCAAACCACGTCCTTTGCAGGACCCTCGGATCACGGCAAAGGCACCTCCGGTCACGTGGTAGCCGCGGCTATTCAGTAGCCGATTCACCGTTGCTTCCCGGCGTCTACCAAGGCCACGCCCTTAAGCAAAAATAATAATAAAATAATAAAATATAAAAATATCTCTCCATCCAATTGTAATTATATTTTTTTAATTTTAAAATATATCAAATTAGTTCTATAAATTTTTGACATGTTTCAATATGGTGTTACCGTCTATTTTCATTAGCAGAATGATATCATTATTTTATAAAATGATTAAACTATCCTTATTTTCTTTTTCCTCCTCCTTTCTCTCCGATTGCTCTCTTATCCACCTCTGATGCTGGGGTCTCTCCTCCATCCTCTATCCTTCTCTTCCTTCTCCTCTCCTTCTCCTCATAGTCCTCCTCCTTCAAGCTCGTCCATAAATCTTCTTCCTCCATGGTGACTCTCTCTACCTCCACCAATTCCTCACCAACGATCCCTCATTTTTCTTTCTCTTTCTCCTCACTTACATCTCCTCCTCCTCCTTTAAGTTTGCTTGCGAGTCCTTTCCCTCTATGGTGGCTCTCTCCACCTCCGTCCACCTCACCGGCCAACCTACTTTCTCCCTCCTCCCCTTACTCCTCTTCCACTTCTCCTCCTCCTTTAAGCTCACGCATGTATGTTCCTCTCTACGGTGGCTCCCACCACCTCCATTCCTCCTTCATCAATGACCTTTCCTCCCCCTGCTCCCCTTCCTTCCCTTCATTCTCTCCCACTTCTCTTCTTCTAAGTCCGTCCATATCCTTCTCTACAGTGCCTTCCACAACCTTTGCCCCTTCCTCACAGTGACCTCTCCTTTCATTTCTTATCTTCCTCCTCATTTTCCTCTCTTTCTCCTCCTCCTCCAAACTCACCCACAACTCTTTCTTCCCTTTCTTCTTTCTCTTCACCCACTTCTCCTCTTTCTCTTCCTCTAAGATTGCTCATACCCCCTCCTTTGTGGTGGCTTCCTCCATCTATGCTCTTCTTTGCCAATAGCTTCTCTTTCTCCCTCATCTCCTTCCTTCTCATTTATTTCTTCTCCTCATCTTTCTTCTCCTCTAAGACCACTTATGGGTGCTCTCCTTCCTTCCCCTTTCTTTTCCTCCTAACCTCTTATCCTCCTCCTTTCCTCCTCTTTCAATTCTATTTATGAGGTTTCTGATGCCGTCTTCCTCTTCCATCCCAACCTCTACGATCCCGCCCTCTTCTTTCATGACAACTTGCTCGATCTTCATTCCTTCATTGCTAGTGATCCATCCGATATAAATAAATAATATTTTTATTTATTGAAATAGAAAATAATATATTTTTTTTTTAATAAGTGAACAATAGGATGATATTAGAATATTTTGAAAACTTGAAGTACTAACTTAACATATTTTAAAATTAAAAAATATAAATATAAATTAAATTAAATTAAAAAAATATTTTATAATTTATTTAATTGCTGATTTATTGTTGCTATGTCAACCATGGCCCTGGTTGTAAGCAAAAAAAAAAAAGGGAGAAAAAAAAGAAAGTGAAAATCTTGGTATCTTAGCCCTAACTCTGGTACCACAGCTTCTCCTTGCATTCCCCTTTACCCTTCCCTTGCGCTTCATGTGCTTGTAAAAATGCCTCTTGGTTTATCACCGTTCGCAAAAAAATGTTTCTGTAGCAGATGCATTTTATCAAAACCTCTGTTCTCATTTGGGTTCCACAAATGCATCTTAAAAGCATTCTATATATAATTTTCTTCCTCTATCTTTAAAGATAATTTTTGTCTTCTTTATTGTCCTTAATCTGTTGCTTCTGATGTCTTCATCTGAGATCGACCATCGAGGTAGATATGGTCAAGATGAAATCGCTGCTGAAGCTTCACCTGATCATCTGCAAAGAAATCCTCATCGGATGGCATTTTCGATAAAGACTCTTCAACACTCAAATTAGAAGATGGAGACAATGAGAGGAGAAAGTGAAGAGTCGATTGCGTATTTTGGAGGATCCCAGAGTCTTTATTTATAAGAGAATGGACTTGATCATATATATGCGAAATGGATCAACATGCTTGATGATCTGACCTATGTCTTTAAGTTTCCTTTCCACAAATGGTAGATGCAACCAAGATGCCGGTTTTTTACGTCCCCCCAGTCGCAGTTGAGAAACAATCTATTAAATTTGAACCATGTCATGTCAAAATTGATTTTCATTAATGACCGTATGCACTGAATATCGACAGGTTGACATGCTAAGTTTACCTGGTTCCCAGGTTGCCCTTCTGGACCCTGCTGAACGGTGGATTCTGCTATGCCTGTTGGTCGATCCAAGCGACCTGTTTGGTAAAACGTCTACAGGCCTTTATTGTGTCCATCCGCCACGGCATGGAAAGATCCTTCCCACTAGACTTTCACCAATTGCCCTGTGCTCCTTCCATCACTCTGGAAATTGTTTGCTCTTGAAGGAATTAGCGTAGGATCTCAACCAAGAGATGCATCTATTGGTTTGGAATACCATGGACCACTTTCCACCAACTAGCATCAGGGGTGAAAGAGCAAGGGACGCTCGTTGGTCTGTAGACAATATTATGACACTTGTCTTAGAGAACCTACCTAGACTTGAAAGATGGAGAGTTGGAAAGGATGAACGTTGAAGTAAGCGCTCCATTTGACGTCTCCTGAAAAGAGCGTCTGGACTTCTAAATGGTTCGGACTCCATCCATAACCTTCATCTAAAGAACCTCCACCCTCCATTGTTTTTCACTTTTGATCACCTTGATTTCTGTTAATGTATTCCGCAGTTTGTTGGTAAATATTCATCCCTCACTTCAAAATGCTATAGATTGCTTGAAATGCATCAGCATATCAACCTTCACCTTCTCATCTGCCCCTAATTTCCTGAGCATTTGCTTCTTGTTTAGCTGATGGCATTCCTTGAAAAGCATCAATTCTCTCAGGCTATATATTCCTATTTTTGCCATCATAATTGTTTTAGAAGGATCACTAGGTTCGATATAGACCACTCTAGCTACTAGGAGGGAACTGGATAGAGTCTATCCCTAACTTGTCCGCATCTAGCAACTTATCAATGCAAAAAGCTTCTGACAAAGACTTTGACCGGGTATGTTTCTCAATTTGGACAGAATTAAATAAAATGATTACAGATAAAATTTATATAAAAATCGAGATCTATTAAGATTTTAATTTTTTTTAATAATTATTTTTACTAGTCATATCCATCTCATGAAAGCTATGTCTTTGTATAATTGGAGGAATTCAATCTGAGCAATGTAAAAATGAACATCATGAGTATAAATATAGGCTTTGCAACTTAGTTTTATTATTTATTAATAAAAGAAAAAAAAATGACCCATAACTTACTTTGGTTATTTTTTTCTATTTTTAACTTTTTTCTTCCAAAAAAATCTAGTTGCACAAATTGAAGGAATTTCTTTGTTCTCTTCCATCCGATCAATAAGGGATGAATTCTGTCGCACGGTGGAAAAGTTTGGCCGAGGACTTCTTGACGAGGAAGTTAATTGGTGCTCCGTTTTATGTTTCTTCCTTGTTATGCTATGGGTGCTACGATGTATGAATAAAAACAAGGGTGAGGGCCACCTGATGGATGGTATGGAGTACCATGGTTAGTCTAACAAGAACCTGCTGAGTGCCAAGGTTTCAAATGATCATAGTAGTTGCCTGGTTAACCAGGAACACGATGTCAAGTTTTAGAGAGAGTCCTTGACGAAGAAGAAGGCACCTGTTGAAGTACTAGATGTGGGGGTGAGATCTACATAGAAGGTGCTTTTATAGATGATGAACCTAATTTCCTTTCCATGGGGGCATCAACAATCTTTTGGGCAGTGAAAGTAAGATATATAGACCTAGCTAGAGTTCGTGTGTGTGTGTGTGTGTCTATATATATATATATAGATAGATAGATAGATAGATAGATAAATATATGTATTGGTAAAACCCTTAGTACATATATATTCAGGATTAGTTGAAGAAGAGATTTCATAGTAGATGTGGGTGTCCAAGTGACATGATTAACATTGGTTCAATGTAGATGATGAATGAACTTGAAAGAAAAGTTCACCAAGAGATGTTTTGAATGGGAAGCAAGAAATGGCTTATTAGGTGCAGCAGAGGTAGTTTTCTAATAAAGTGACGACATTGTTTTTGTTGGTGGGCGCTGGGGAGAGAAGGAATGGGGGGATTGGCATCCACTGTTACGAGTGGTCTGATCTTCTCTTCCCCCACCCACAGGTTGGAAGATAAGGAATTTGAATGCCACCTAACTGAAGCATATGTAACATAACCTACTAAAGCAACTTGCAGTAGTTTAATACCATCTTTTTCTTCCGAAAAGGAAGAAAGCAACCAGTGGTGCACATCAGTCTGGGCCAATTCATAACTCGCACCTTGCTGCATGAGAAATTCTTTCTGCATCGCGGGCGGTGCAGCTCGGCCGCACCGCCCGTGGTGTTTGATTGGCACATGGGTTTGGAGAAAAAAAAATATTTTTTTGAAACCAATGCTCAGATCCATGTGCGGATTAATCACCGTAGATGGTGCATGTTGAATTTCGATGATGCAGCGGAATATAAATTTCAAAAATTTTTTAAATATATTTAATTATTAAAAATATATTTAATAATTAAATAGGATTATCATAACATAAAATTCTAGAAACACTTTGATAATTACAACCAAACAATATAAACATGTATATTAATAAGAGATCGAAATTTATATACCAACAAGAAGACCAGGATTTGATAATCATGAGATCTCCATAAGACTCCAAAGTAGAAGTCCTCCAACGGTGATCCACACGGGACTGATCAAGATCCTTTCCAATTCGATGTAACGCTGTAGCCATCTTCGCAAGTCCACTACTAATCGTTCTTCGTAAGAACGGATTACACCACTGTTTGTATGCCTTCAAGACCTCTACTAAGACCATTCTAGAAACCATTTTTCAAATGATCTCACCATACAAAAATTAGATTAGATGTTCAACACTTGAACAATCTGATTTTAGGACAAGCATCATATGCTTTCCAATTTCTCTTCCCTTCCTTTCTATTTTTTTTTCTTATTTTTTTCTCAAATTTTTTTTCTATCTTTTTTTCTTCATTTCCACATCTAACCACTAGAGAATTCTCATGTCTTTTCTCCTAGGACACGCCCCCTTTAAATAAGAAGGGACGCCTCCAAGGGATGCCAACATTTGGCGTTCAACATATCCATCGGTGCTTTAATTCCTAATAAGGGAGTTGGTTCAATTTTTAATCTACAGAAAGACTCTCCTCTGCGCACATAACCCAAAGCGCCATCTGATGTCGCTACTCCTTAAGCATTAACATGGAATAAGAGAAGAAAAAAGAAAGACGTTAAGAGTCCAATATAAAATGGACTCTTCCATTTCATTGCACAAAATTATGTGGCATCCCAAATAAATTTTGGCGTGTGAGTTCCTTCTTAAAGAAGGACTCTTCCTTCTCTTCCTTGCTCACATATCCTAAGGCACCATCTGATGGTTACAAAAAAAAAAGGGATGTGTGGAATATAGTAAGAAAATTAAGAGGAGTATAAAAGAAGGACTCCTCTTAATGCCTAAAATAAATGGGGCGTGACATTATTTTGTGCATGTGGTTTTGGCGTGGAGAAGATTGATTTCTTATGGAATACCTCCATAAAAATCAGATAAGACATCTAATAATTAGATGGTTCAAACCTAATCCCATTAGGTCAAGGCATCAAGCTTAAGGGTTAGCATAAACACCTTTACACCCAATTGAAAATTTGGGTTAATTTATATGCTAACAATTTAATTAACCCATTGGATTTACAATAAATCCAAATAGATTGGACCAAGATAAAATTCCTATTGTGTGTTACCCATTGGGTTTCATATTTAGCCAGCAGTAAACTCAAACTTATGACCTAATCCAATTAGGTCCGTCCAAAGGTATTAATTAATCAAAACACATTCTAATTAATTTCTGAATTAAACTCCTTTAATTTATGCAAGTCCACAAGTCAAGATTGACGTCTAGCAACATATCATGACTATCCAGAAGATATGAAATTTGATGAAAATACTAAAATTATTCTTTCGTGGTGAATTATCATGTAATTCAATCCTTCGACATATAACATTCCAGACAGACCATGGGCATAGAATCATGTCAAGCTCAAATACCTATCCTTATATATCTCGATCTGATGATGATGACTCGTTTGATGAACCAGTAAAATTTTTTTCTGTTATTCATCCCTACTCTGGTCAGAGACTCTCAGAGTCATCATCCTATGAGATCATATAGGATATTTTCTCCTCCTACAAGGAGTGATCGATTTTTTATTGACCACTTACAATCTCCATGCATACTTCACCAAATCCAGAATATCCCACACATATCTCAAAGTGGCATGCTAGGAAATAAACCAAAGTAAAGATCCATATACACAAGGTACCATGGTGATCTCAGATCAAAAGATCACTTGCACCACTCCCACTAGAGAATCATCTGTTTACATGCTGTAAGGCTCCATCAGATATTCTTCCTGAGATCAGTTCAGTGAACACATTCTCTAATGAGCACCTACATCCTTATATTAGTATCGCCACATAAGTGATTGGGAGATCAACCATCCTCTCCATCGAGCATACATAGGATGTACATGTCTTATCGATATCATCGATCTTCGACTCGATGATCCAACGACTGAAAATATTTTAAATTGAGACTATCAAGATTTTAGGTCTCACTGGCATGATCTCATCATGACCCTAAAATCATTATCCTAATTTATGGGGCTTATCATAATCATAAAAATATGATGCAGCAAATAATAAAATACAATACCTTATGAATAAAAATAATTAATGTCATGCAAATGAGTAGGAAGATATCACAGAAAAAGTTCTATCGCATCACACATGTGATTGGCTCGCATGATACTATTCTTTCAATCTCACACTTGCACTAAAGCCAATTGCCCCTGTACCTGATGCCCATGCAATCAAAGTGGCGAACACACTACTGCTGTGTAAAGGCTTAGTGAACTGGTCTATTATACTATTCTTTATATGACCTCATTTTATGATCAAATCATGAATGAGGTAAAAGTGCCATAGGATGTGCGTGGGTACCTAGTGAGACCACACCCAACTCAGTGATGAATCCTTTTATCTGGCAACTTTCATTAGCAATCTTTACTGACAGTAATTAACTGAGTCAAACACAGTTTGCTGTATCGAACTCTTCCAATTCACTGTTCTTCTAGTACTCCTCAAGTGCTTTGAAAATTTTTTTCATAATTTTTAAAAGATTCTATCATAGATCTGCCTGAAATCAATAATTATGCACAAGGTATAAATTACATCAGGCTTAGTACATTGAATATATGGGTAAGTAAATATTTTTACACTCATTCATGTTGAACCCCTTCAACATAAAATTCATGTACTTAGACTGGGACAAGCCTAGCATCCACTTACATCTATCACTATAGATGCCAAGTTAATTGGATGCTACACTCAAGTCTTTTCAATAAAAAATTTTGTGATAAGCATGTCTTTGACCAAATGCAATATTGGGACAATCTTTTCAATATACTGTATGTCATCCACATATATAACCAAGAAGTTAGCGGCACTCCCATTTGTCTTCTTGCACACACGATTCATCTATATTTTGATAAAGTCAAATATTTTGACTATCTCATCAAAAAATAAAAGTACCGACTCTTCAATGCTTGCTTTAATCCATAAATGGATTTGTCCTCCTACTAGAGACAAAAGTCTCTAGATGGTGTGTGGTTATAGCAAGCAAAAATCTGATTGATATTTTTGATAGCAATCTATTGGGTCTTACCAATAGGTACTTCAATCATAGTCTATACTTGATTGATATACAGGAAGTTCATTTCAGATTTCATGATTTTAAGCCATCTGTTAGAGTCTCTACTCATGACAACTTTCTGAATAGGTCAAGAAAAACATCATTCTCAATAATATTTGGTGTATTGTCATTCTTAACAATAAATCCATATTTTGAGTGGTATATTACATACACAAATTGACCTTTGGTGAGGAGGTGTGTGTCATGGTTGTGCTTCACCTATGGGCACATCTGATCGAGCATCAACTTATGGACACTCTACAGGTTATGATAGGATAGTTTATAGATCTTGAATTTCTCAAATTTAATTATCCTCCCACTATCCCCTTCTTAAATTTTTTTTTTCAAAAAATGGCATACCTACTGACAAAACACCTTTTGTCCAAGAGGATAGTAGAAATAGTATCACATACTACTCTTAGGATAACCTATAAACTTATATAAATATATTCTAGCACAAAACTTATGTACATTAACTCTTTTCACATAAGTTGGACAACCTGTCTCTTCCTCTTTCATATCTCATATGGAGTGCTAGTAATAGATTTTGACGGTATCTAATTGAAAATAGATGCAGCAATTTTTAGGACATATCTCCAAAATGAGATAACAATATTTGTAAAGCATATTAGAGAACACACCATATCTCATATGAAGTGTCCATCTCTGGATCGAGATATTATTAGCTTTTGAACATCCATATGTACAAGGTCTAATAATTTGCTCGTGCCTTTTCTATGTCCAGTAAATAGGATTTTGATCATTTTATCCATGAGACAAGATTTACAAGTTTTATATGATTCAAAATCATACAGAACAAAAAACTCTTCTTTGTATTACTTGTTTATCTTTGACTCACAAAAAATGATCAAGTTGGCAGTACCAGAGATATGTGATCATCATATATTCTTTTCTTGTTATCATCAATATAAAGAATAACTTTATTGAGTGATAGAAATATGAGACCATTATTATAAATCTATGGCCATAAAATTTATCAGGAGGAGAGTAACTTTTACTCTTTACATTAATTTCAAAATCATGCTACAATAGCAAAGGAATTGAAATAATGTTTCTGATAAATTTAAGCATATAACAACAGTATACTAGTTTCTAAATCTTGCTAGAAGGTTACATAAATAAGTAGATTCCTATAGCCTTAGCATGAATAGACTATCCATTAGTGCCAAAAAGCATGTAGTCACCTCACTTCAGCTTTATAGGTCCAGCAATGCTTTGCATAAATGAAACTTATATGAGGTATCTCATATCTAAAATTCTGAAGCTGAAACACTCAATGATATATTAGTTTGTATCATATACAAACTATTAGCAGATGCAACTTTTGCATCCTGCTACTATTTCACATTTGCAAGAAAACTCTTACAATTTTTTTTCAATGCTCATTATTGCTGTAAGGATAATAGATACCGATGGTGAAGACATTCTTCACCTTCTTCTCAGAGGAGATACTAAATAAGGAATTCGAGAGAGTTAGTATGATCAAATCTTAGATTAACTCACCATCTATGATAATGACTTAATCGCATGATTAAATTAATCAGGATACCCTTGACAATCATACTGTCACCTCACCATATCACATATGTGATTTTTTTTTCTTTATAGTATCATCTCCGATCAAATCAAAATTAGGAGAATAAAAGACTATCTCCTATGTGAGAACTATTCTCAGATTTCTCAACCATTCCATAAAGTTCGATCAATTTTAAGATATCAAAAATACCATACAGTGATAGTGAAGATGCAGATATATAAGAATATAAAAGGACTACTCATGATGACATGCACAATTTAGATGAAATTTTTATCCAAATATGTGTCTCTCACTATTTTAGCAAATTTTATAGCCCTCAAATATGAAAATTGAAGAAACCTACCATCTAGTTTCTTAATGGGATTGAAATTCCAATTCTTCGTAAAAAGCCTTGTAGATAGTACATCAAGCTCCTATGAGTTCAAGGATAGGTAACTCTTTACCAATTACATCTCATATAACTTTCAACATAACTTTTGCCTCTAAAATACTTATAGCCTTATAGATAGCACAACAAACTATAGTATTTTAGTTAAGTCATACCCTTCAATTTTATATAGTCATATCTGAATAATACTACTCTTGTAGATAGCATAACAATATAGCACTGTCAGAATATGCCATAAGTATCATTTAGTCAATATTATATCAATCCCTATAAAAAGCCTTGTAGATAGCACAACAAACTCATTACAATTTTTGATATACTCTATTGACTTAGTATGAGCTAAGTACTATTAGCTTCATAATGCACCAAGACGGTATCAAATCAGTCTCTACAGTAAGTCTTGTGGATAGCACAATAAGCCTACTATGGTTCTTGACATAATACTGGCTTAGCATGAAGGAAGACATGGATAGTATTCTTAACACTTCACCATTATGACTTAATATAATTTAAATAAAGGACTTTGGTCTCATGCACATCCAAAACATATACAAATATAATTTAAATTTTAATTCTAACTACCAACATGTAAGAGCATATAAAAAAATCTAATAGTTATGGATTTCAGAAAAATCATCAGAGCCACAGGATAGTTTATGGGTCTAATCCTAGGTGCATCATAGATTGAACCATCTCATGATCAATCTTAATGCACCTCTGCTCTACAAATATCTGGTAGTCCAGTCTTCATCTCCATGAAGACTTCCATGAATGCTCGATCTTTATCTGAAAATAAAAAAAAATAATTTTTATCTATTTTTAAATAATTTTTTTCTTTAATTTTACATCAATATATAAAAAATCTCAATCAACAGTTAGGAACATACAAAAGAAAGATACAACTGTTAATACAATGCATCAAGGGCACCCAACTCCTATTGCAACTCTTGCAGATGCATTTATATAATCAGCCAATAGAAAAGCATTCATGCATATATCCATCACATGGATGTACCATAATCCATAACCACTCATCATGCATTTTATAATAATTATGAAACATGATAACTAACTTCTCATGTTATCTTAATTGTGATATCATTCATAAATATGTCAATGGAGATGTTTAAATATATGGACATAGGATTTATCTAAAATTTTTTATTCGGATTCAACTCTTGATCTAATTTTAATTTTAAGTCAATCATTTGTTATCCTTTTGAGATGAGTTGATCAATTCTTAGGTTAACCTAAATCAATTAGGTTAGCATAGATTCGATCAACCAAGACTCAAACTCTAATTAAATTAGATAAATGACAATTTGATCAACCTAGATTAAACATAACTTCTAATCAAATTAAAATAATAAATTTGATTTAATCTATAATTATTAATTTTAATCATTTTAGATCAATGAATTATAGTTAAACAAATCCATCGGCAAAAATCCTAATCCATGTCTGAGGCATCCTTTCTATGATCAAAATTTTTTGGCTCCACACATATCTTAGACAACAACTAAGATGGAAGATCCACAATGGTGAGTGCTCAATAACATGGTGGTCGGTCCTTGGATCTTTGGTGAATGCATCAAATGCAAAAATCCTAAGTCTTGACAATGTACATTCAATGTATCATTCTAAGGCTTCACGCATCCCATGCACTGGATTTATAACTCCATAAAAAATTAGATTATGGGATCTAACTTATACTTATCATACAAGTCTAAAGACCATGAAAACTCATATCCAAGTACAATCATGGATTGATAATATTTTATCATTAACAAAAGATGCATCAAGAACATCAATTAAGCATCATTCAGAAAATCTAATTTTGACATAATATGAACCAGATCTAATCCATATCACAATAATAGCATGATATTTGATTGAATCAGTCAAGGATGGCTCTGATACCACTGTTGAATTTCGATGATGCAGCAGAATATAAATTTAAAAAAAAATTATGTATTCAACTATTGAAAATATATTAACAATAAAATAGGATTACCGAAACATAAAATCGGAACATCTTGATGATTACAATCAAACAATATAAGCATGTATATTAATAAGAGATCAGAATTCACATACGAACAAGAAGACAAGGATCTGGTAATCATGAGATCTCCACAAGACTCCAAAGTAGAAGCCCTCCAATGATGATCCACATGAGACTGATCAAAATCCATCCTAATTTGATGTAGCACTACATTCATCTTTGCAAGTCCACTGCTAATCATTCTTCATAAGAACAGATTGTACCACTGCTTGTATGCCTTCAAGACCTCCACTAGGACCACTCTAGGAATCATTTTCTAAATGATCTCACTATACAAAAATCAGATTAGATGTTCAATACGAGCAATCTGATTTTAGGATAAGCATCACATGCTTTTCAATTTCTCTTTCCTTCATTTCTATTTTTTTTCTCTTTTTCTTATCTTTTTTTTAATTTTTTTTCTATCTTTTTTTATTCATTTCCACGTCTAACTACCAAAGAATTTCATATATTTTCTCCTAGGACATGCCCCCTTTAAATAAGAAGGAAGGGATGCCAATATTTGGCGTTCAGCATATCCATCGGTGCTTTAATTCCTAATAAGGGAGTTGGTTGTATTTTTAATCTGCAGAAGGACTCTCCTTTGAGCACATAACCCAAAGCGCCATCTGATGTCACCACCCCTTAAGAATTAATGTGGTATAAGAGAAAAAAAAGGAAAGAAGTTAAGAGTCCAATATGAAATAGACTCTTCCATTTCATCGCACAAAATTATGTGGCATCCCAAATAAATTTTGGCGTATGAGTTTCTTCTCAGAGAAGGACTCTTCCTTCTCTTCTATACCTACTTATCCCAAGGCGCCATCTAATGATGCAAAACAAAAAGAGACGTGTGGAATATGGTAAGAAAATTAAGAGGAGTATAAAAGAAGGACTCCTCCTCTTAATGCCTAAAATAAATGGGGCGTGACATTATTTTGTGCATGTGGTTTTGGCATGGAGAAGGTTGATTTCTTATGGAACACCTTCATAAAAATCAGATAAGCTATCTAATAATTAGATGGTTCAAACATAATCCCATTAGGTCAAGGCATCAAGCTTAAGGATTAGCACAAATACCTTTGCACTAATCCAATTGAAAACTTGGATTAATTCATGTGCTAGTAATTTAATTAACCTATTGAATTTATAATAAATCCAAATAGATTGGATTAAAACCAAATCCCTATTGTGTGTGACCCATTGGATTCCATATCTAGCCAGCAGTGGACTCAAACTCATGACCTAATCCAATTAGGTCAGCCCAAAGGCATCAATTAATCAGAACACATTCTAATTAATTTTTTGAATTAAACTTCTTTAATTCATGCAAGTCTATAAGTCAAGATTGATGTCTAGCAATATGTCATGACTACCCAAAAGATATGAAATTTGATAGAAATATGAAAATTATCTTTCTGTGGCGAGGTACCGTACAATTCAATCCTTCGATTACACAACATTCCAGACAGACCATGAGTATGAAATCATGTCAAGCTCAAATACCTATCCATATGTATCTCGATCTGATGATGATGACTCATTTGATGAATCAGTAAAAAATTTTTTATTGTTCATCCCTGCTCTGGCCTGAGACTCTTCAGAGTCATCATCCTATAAGATCACATAGGATGTTCTCTCCTCCTAGAAGGAGTGATCGATTCATTATTGACCACTCACAACCTTTATGCACACTTCACCAAATCCAGAATATCCCACATACATCTCAAAATGATATACTAGGGAATAAACCAAAGTAAGGATCCATATATACAAGGTACCATGGTGATCTCAAGTTAAAGGATCACTTGCACCACTCTCACTGGAGAACCATCTGTTGACATACTGTAAGACTCCATAATATATTCTTTCTATGGATCAGTTCAGTGAACTCATTCTCTAATGAGCACTTACATCCTTGTATTAGTGTCACTGCACAAGTGATTATGAGATTAACCACCTGCTCTATCGAACATACATAGGATGTACCAGTCTTACCAGTATCATCGATCTCCGACTCAATGATCCAATGACTGAAAATATTTTAGATTGAGACTATCAAGATTTTAGATCTCACTGGCATGATCTCATCGTGGCCCTAAAATCATTGCCCTAATCTATAGAGTTTATCATAATTATAAAAATATGATGCAGCAAATAATAAAATATAATTTTTTATGAATAAAAATAACTAATGTCATGTAAATAAGTAGGAAGATATCATAGAAAAAATAGAGATTGCATCATACATGTGATTGATTTATAAAACATTATTCTTTCAGTGCGTACCGAGCTGCACCGTCTGTGGTGCACAAAGAATTACTCCTTGCTGCATACTATTCTGGTGTGATATAGGTCATGGATTGTGAGATTGGGCTAAGCTTAGCACCGGAAGATTTCGGTTCCGTTTGACGTTGACAAGTTTTGGCCCAAATCTTTCGGAGCCCTATAAGCACTCTCGACACAGCCCAATTACCATGCAAGTTCTTGCGTCTATATATGGCCTGGGAATCAAATGAATTGTGGAGCAGGGAATTCGAAAGTGAAGCGTAAATTGATAAGAAAGGTTCGCCATCTGATGCAAATTAAATCTCTTCTCTTAGTGCATTTCAGTTTATTTAAAGTTTTAATTTTGAATTTTATAACCTATGTTAGATGAAAGTATGACATTTTTCGGTTTATTTTTTTTATCTTTCTTTTATCTTAAGAAAGTATGGGGTAGGTCTCCCTTCTTTTTCATTAAGGAAAAAAAAAAAAAAAGTTATTGCATTAAAGTCGGACCAGGGATCGGTTGAACGACGTAACAGCGCTGTCCTGGCGCTACTGCCTTTGAATACGGGGGACTAGGAGTGTGGACCAGATTGCCCCAGCTCCAGCCATACGGCTGTTAGTCCTGCTATGGTATTAGTAAAATCCAATGCAGCAGTGCCACGTCCATCTGGACCAGCACAAATCTCGAAGCACGTGCACGGTGAATAACCTGCAATCAGGAATTTGTGAAATACAAGGGTTAATGTGGTATGTTATCCACCGTAGGATTTGGGTGGTCTACCTGAGGTGGTCCGGATAATAATTTCTCCTATTATTCGATCCGAATCCCTGTGTACTGCCCCAATAATGTAATGCCACATTGGATGAGGAATGGGTGGGAGACTTGATGGGCCATCCGTAACATTACTCAATTCTTTTGTGTTGCCGCACATGCCGTTTGGTGGCATTTGGTAGGCCATGAGACCACTACGATCATCTAAACTCAACGATATTCCAAATCGTGAGATGATTTGATCCCAATAATTTAAGATGATAATGTTTGACAGACCATAATCCAACGGTTAAAGGTCCTTGGATATTCACAAATAATTTATTTAATATTTCATTAAAATCTAAAATCACCAACTATATAATACCAAAGTTACTCCAAAACATATTTCATACAAAAACATATTTATTAATTATATAAAGATATTATAATAAAATATTAATATATTAATTATTAATATATTTTATAAATATATATTTATTAGTCTTATAAATTACTAATTCTATTAAGATATATTAACTATGATTATAGAATTAATATTTTATTGATATTTATAATATATTATTTTTTAATACTAATATTTATTTTGATTGGAAAAAAGAAGTAATCAAAAGTAATCTATTAAATAATTATATTATACAAATTTAAAGTATCATAATATATTTCTACTATAACCTATAACTCACTAAATAATAATATGATTAATAATACATTACGATAGGATATATCATAAATATAATATATAATATCAATATATTATAGTATCATATGCATAATATTGATTTAATATATTAATGATTTATTGATATACTAATTTTTTTGTTGGATTAAAAGGTATTTTGTGTCACACTCCGAACCAAACATTCGGGTCGGATACGTGATGGCCACATATTTTTTAAGGCAAATCCTAAAGAATATACAAGACCCATAATTTCTTACAATACCTCAATATCTATAAATAATAATAGTCTACATTCGTAACAATGAGCAAAATTTATACAATTATAAATTCAATTCTCTCTATTATCTGGTTGGATATCAATAATGTTCTATCTATTCATCCGCTCATCTGTAAATCCAAATCATGTTAATCATGAGCATCTTATAACTCTGAGAAGAAAAAGAGAAATGAAGGAGTGTGAACTTTGCAGTCAAATAAGGATCTCATATATCAGTTATCACATCATTATAATATTATAATCTAAAAATAATGATAAGTAATATAGCATGAATCTCATATTCAATATCCAAATTATGATAAATATTCATAAAATATATGTCAAATATATGTCAATCATCTATCTTGTCAAAAGAGATGTGTTATCATAGATCAACAAGTAAAATTTTTTATCAATATTATTTCATGTCTCGTTATTTATTCCTCTTATCACAATTCTAAATTTCTTAATTTTTTTCTTTCCGATTTTGGACTAATCAAGATCATACCTCAAATCTTGATCTGACCTAAAATTTCAGGCATAAACTCCTAGAGGTTGTCCTAAGTATAAGTTCCTGATCGGCTATCCACATGATGGGGCTAGTCCAAACCATATCTTTTTTATGAAATTATAATATATTGACTTCATTAATCAATTTCAATTTACAGTGTGATCAAGATAAATGTATCACACTTATATAATTATGCCATCAATCACTGATACATATATATTGACATAACATATTCATGTCTAAAAATCATATAAGTAAATAATGGTGTCCTAAACATAGCAAATTCATCAATCATAAATTCAACGATGCAAAATCAACGATACAAGACTAATAGTAAAACAACATATATAATGGTGATCATGTACAAACATTTTTATCTCTATCGATGACCGATCTAAATACAGAAATTGATGAGATCCTCAATCTACGAACTCGAAATCAAAATATTTTGCTTGATATCTTCTTGTACAATAATTGCATCTCTACATGATCAAGATTAAACATAAAAATCATGTATGATTAAAGATAAAAAAATTATAATTTTTTTTAAATATTATATGTTCAGAACTCTCCTAGGGTCAACCAATGATCTGGGTTACGTAGGTATCTGGACTCTCCACTGATTCATAAGATTTTTAGAAAGAAAAAATCATGAAGAGAGAGAAAATTTTAGAAAGGGAAATTTTTCACATTCCTCAAAAGAAAAATCTATGATCAAGATCATTAAAAGTCATGTCATGATGACTTAATAGGAGATTAACGATGATTATATTTATAAATATTTAGCAAGGATTGGACTAGGATCGACAAATTGCACAGTTATCAAAGCGAGTCCGAGTCTCTTTGAAAAGTTCATATCAAGTTCATAGTGGGATCCATGAGTTAGATTGAGAGAGAAAGAGAGAGAGGATAGAGAGACATAAAAGTGGAGAGAAAGATAGGAGAGAGAAAATCCTCTCCTTTTTTTTTCATCTTTTTCTTTTCTTTTCTTCTTTACTTGGCCGAACAGGGGCGGAAGGGAGGTGATTCTTGGTGGCTGATGGTTGGAAGATCGGTGATAGGTGGCGATAACAGACAGCCGACAGTGACGAAAATAAGGGATGGCCGACGACCAATGGCCGGCCAACAAAAAAAATAAAATTTTTGAAAAAATAGGGGACCTCCATTTTTTTTTTGTTTCTTCCATCATCGACGGTTTACTGACGGCTATGAGCTTTGAGAAAGGTAGCAGGTAGGTGGGGGTTTACGATCTAGGGGTGCGGCATCATAGATGGCGACGCCGATGGCCGAAAAAAGAAGGAAGGCTTGTTCAAAATAAGAAAAACCAGTTCTTTTTTCTTGATTTTTTCAACAAAGCAAGTGGTCGGCGGCAAGGCCTGAGCCAAAAGAAGATAGAAAAGAGAGAGAGAAGGAAGGATCGAGCCTTAACTTGGCTCCGACGGTCGAGAAAAACTCCAACGACTCTTCTTCCTATCTAGCAATCCATAGAAATCACCTCGAAAAATCTCAATAATCTCTCTGCAATCCATAGTGAAAATCTAAGGGAGGAGAAGGAGCCTATCTATAGAGGGATTTTCTAGACTTAATCAGACTCCTTCCCCCGATCTCGATGAAATCGAAAGCAAAGAAAACTTCGATTAGGAGTTTTCTTCCTCCTCTGCCACGCATTGCACATAGGAGTTTTTGGGCTTCTAAAGTTTGGGCTTGATCCAGGGCCCAAATGGCAGGATTATTACATTTTGATTTTTCAAAGTTTAGTTTATAATCATCGTTTTAGAATGATTTTTGATTTGTGACTATAAGGATGGATATTCCATTACTAAATTAGATGGTGATTTAAAATCATCATTATGTAGGATCATCATAATATAGTTATATATGATGATCTTATCATCTCATCTATACCATCTTTGATATTAGGATGTTCATCTAATACCAAACGTCGTCCCGTATGGTGATTTTTTATATAGGTATATGTTGGAGGAATTTGCGAGCGATGGTTGAAATAATTATGAGAGGTCCGTTGGAAACGTCTCTATCGGCCTCTTGATGACAGAAACTACGTAGAATATTGGGTAAGCCTTGAAATGGGCTCGGTCCAAATTGGCTTGCTCTTGAAGGCGGCCCCCTATGGTTGAATTACGAAACGAGGTGGCCCTGTAGTTGAGCCATCATCCTTATCTGCTGGTGTACCGTCAGCAAGCAGAAATACCAAAAAATGGAAGGAAAAATATATATATATTTTTGATGTGATAGAAAAATAATATTTTTTTCTCATATGAGATTTTTTTAAGCCCTTGTGTGATGGTTACGTAGCATTTTTTGATTATGCAGTCAAAACAACTTATTGCTAATAGAAAGTAGTCAGTACAGAAATTATAATTTAATTTTTTTATAAAAAATTATAATTTTAATATAAAATATTATAATATTTATAAAAAATATAATAATTTTTTTAAAAAACATTTTTTATTTTAAATTTTAAATAAAAAATAAAATTATATATATTAAATATATATTAAAAAAAATAATCATAAGATTCAATCGAATGAGACGGTCCGCTCATATTGGATTTTCTACGCAGCAGGCAAAGAATTTCGCTACTGCAGATGGAAACGGGTTCTCGCAAAAGATGTTTTTGGTCTTCACGCGCGCAAGGCCACCCGGTCCTGCTCCAAAGAGACGATGCACGATAAGGCGTGACCGAGCCGGTCTGCACTTCAAATGACAAGACCAGAGAGTTATTCGTGCTTGGAAGCTTATGGTAGTCTTTAATATCTTGAAAGCTTCGCATCCTATATCCAAGGAAAGTCTGTTGACAATTATAAATGGGTGATGGATTCAACGTCTTCGGACTTGGTCATCCATGGAGACAGAATTATTTGAGAAAGAATTGACGGATATTTTCATACTTTTCAGGCTAAATATATTTATAAAGAGACTAATCGCACTGCAGATACGATGGCTTCATGTATTGCTGTTCATATGGGATCTCAATTTTTTTTTCAATTATTAGATATTTTACTTTTAGATTCTTAGAGACGTATCCATTCTAAAGGGATTTAGGATTCATTTGGTTTATAAAAAATAGAGGAGAGAAAAAATAGTTTCTAGAAAGTAGAGAGATTTTTATTTAATTAAAATTTTAAGAAGAAAGAGAGGAAAAAATTTTTTTTTATGGAAGACCAATGGTAAGTAGAAATCTATGAAGAAGATAGGTTTTGTCATTTTTCATGGGATGAAAAATAGTAATATTTTTTTATTATCTAAAATATTTTTTTAAAATTATACAGTTAAATTTTTATAAAATATTATGAATGATTAGGATGAAATACTGAATAGTGGTGACATAATATTATATTAATATTATAATATTTATATTAATATAATATATAATATTAATATAATAATTTATTATGATCTAATATTATATTATAATATATTAATATTATTTTTATATTAATATAAATATATTATTATTATTTATAAAAAATTTATGAGCAAAATGTATGGTCTTATATCTATTAAGGATATAATAAATACTATACGTAGTATTTTTAGAAAAATAAATGTTTAACTAAATATAAATAAATTACTCTTCAATAAATTATTTATTTATAATTAATTAAATATATCAAAATTTTATTTTTAAAAAAATAATTTTATAAAAAATAATTTTTTTAAAAAAAATTGTGGATGAACCGAGTCTTCAATAAATATTTCAGTTTACCTAATTGGATCCCTTTGCGCATTTGTCTTTCGGTTGATGGTGAGCAAAATTCATTGTATGGGTGGAGGGGCCCTTAAATAAAAGCTGTGGCGGAGGACAACCCCCTCTTCAAATTATTCAGAAAATAAATAAATAGAGGAGTGCAGGGTAAATTAAACCAAAACGTGAGACCGTGTCATTGCCACCTCACCACTCACAATACAGTCCAGCGCGCGTGACCGTCCACCGGACAAGAGGTTACAATGTGGACCGACTCCAATTGGGTCCCAAACCAATGCGATGCGCCTATGAATCATTTAGAGCAGGAAGGTGGAAAGCTTAGCTGACGAGGAGGCAAGGCAAGACGGAGAGGGATAAAGAAAGAAGTACAGGACAAATTTTTAAGTCACGCCGTATTAGATGCCCAAATTGTTTGTGCAACCACTTATACAGCTAGTTGCCAGCTGTTAGCATTCGAACAAGCTTTCGATCGATACTTGTGCATGTTAATTGTTTCCCTCAACGGTCACCGGAATGCGTTTGGCAAGCTAGCTATAAAGAAGCACAGCACATTCATGTCTTCAGATATGATAATCTGCTTCCATCCCGGTGCACATTGGCTTACACACGGCCACACTTTTATTTTTATGTCCTGATGTTGAAGGGTAGGTCTGTTGAACAATTAGCTCAATTACCCAAAGTTGAGGACAAGTTATATGAAGATCTCTGTCTCTTCCAAGGTTTTTAATGGAAGCATGCCTTCTCAGCCATCTTAATGGATTGAATCAAGATCTTGGCTGATATGTAGGAAAATATATTAGGAACTGACACACTCAAAGATCTCAGATGATATACAGAAATAATACATTGAAATGCCATCCAATACATATGTACGACTATGCTTAGCAATTGTTTTAAAGCATAGGTTCTGATACTCTGCTACTGAAAAAGTCCATTTAGAGTTGTTTCAAAAATCTCGCCTAACAAATTGATCTTATTAGGTGATATTTTTGGTAACTGGTTTAATGAGTATATTTTGGCCAACTCCCGCATAGGTTATAAATTTCTAATTGATATATCCCAGTGAAATATAAGTTGTCATCGTGCAAATCTATGGGGAAAAATGACAATTTCATGGATAACATAACTTCTAGTTGGCTTTGTATCAAGGCGGAGCTGGAGGCTTTGAGTATCAAGCTACCCTAAATTTACCCCTTTAGCCATCCGTAGAAAGTAAACCCTCTTATGATTCATCATACAACTACCAATTGAGTGCAGTCCATTTCTGTAATGGTCGAGAAATAGTAGGTGTCAGATCAAGCAAAGATTTGCTAGTTCTATTAAAATTTGTGGTTATTTGGAGGGCAACAAGAATGAAGGCCATGGCATGCCATGCCGTGTAGTGTTATAGTTGCGCCATGAAAGGCCTCGTGTTACCACACAATGCATTGCATGCCTATGCCGTTGTGCATAACATTTGGTTTAATCAATGGTTAAAAAGCAAGAATGTGTAGAAGGCTCCAGACAATCTTTTTTCTCAAGATATATATCATGGGATACTATTTGGTGTTGCCGATCTCCGAGTTGAAGGTGAGGTAGGTGCAGCCAAGAATAGCCGAGGCCGGCAATACGGTTGAGGCTTCTCGAGAGAAGACTAGACTTATAAAAAGAAGAATGTTATCGAGATTTTTTCCGATGGGACTCTCCGATACTCAAATTAGTTGCAGATCAGTGAACAGTAGAAATGAGAGTAGGAGAGCTAGGGTGTTTTATGCCCATATGGATCCCCTGCCTCCTCTTATTTATAGAAGGAGGTCGAAGGTCATTTTCACAATGAGTGGCAGCCATCTTCGAGAAGATTGCACAAACAATGATCACGTTTTACATCCAACATGCGGTTGAGGTAAGCTATTGTCCGATGATTTCAAATACTATATATGCATCACAACGATCAGAGATCGATTATGGGCATAACTGTCATTAAATCACTATAAGAAATTCATATATTAGTGACGGTAAAAAAGTCATCACTAATAATGCTATTCACCGACAGAATATTACGATAAAAAATCTTTTCATCGTTAAAATCCAATAAATTATTAGCAATGGCTTAATTGATTATTAGCAGCGGAAAAACCATCGCTAATAATTTATTAGCAATGGTGTTAGCGATGGAGTGCATGTCGTCGCTAATAACTAGTATTTTTTTAAAAAAATTTACTATAACCTTAGTAGTGATGGAAAATTTTATTAGAGACAGTATTTTGCCGTTGCTAATAATATTATTGATGGCTATAGCAACGGTAATTTTGCCGTCACTAACACTATCCCTATTTCACTTCTATCTAATTTTTGATTTTTCACTTTTCCTCTTCCCTCCCTCTTTCTCTCGCCTCCTATCCCCCCATCGCCCCTCTTTTTACCCTGCCTCCAGTCTCCCTCTTTCCCCCACCATTGAATCCCACCTCCTCAAGTTCTCGACCTCTGGATCTTGCTTCCCCGAGCCCTCGATCGACGGATCTCGCTTCTCCGAGCCCCTCGATTGCCGCCTCCCACCTCTTCGAGCCTCCGACCTTCTCCTGCCTCCTCGAGCCCTCGACTTCCTCCAATACTACTCTTTTCCCCGTCATCAAATTTGGCTTCTCCGAGCCATTGGCCGCCTCTCCGAGCCCCGAGCCTCCGGCCCGCCTCCCCCAACCGCCTTTCCGAGTCCCCAGTCCGCCTCCTCCCTTCTTCCCCCCACCTTCCTCTTTCCTCCCCTCTTCCCCTTCTTCTCCTACCATGCAGTGCCACCTCCGTGCCACAGCGCCGCCTCCGTGCCGCAGTGCCACCTCTGTGGGTTTGGTGAGTATTAGCGACGGCGGTGGCTGCATAGCAGTTGCCAAATATCGTTGTTTTAAATTTTTTAATATTTTTTAAATTAATATTTATAAGATTTAGTTAAATTAGATTTAATATTTAAATTAAAATAATAATATTTAATTTTATTTAGTTAAATTAGTTTTAAATTAATAATATTTAATTAATTTAAATCAATAATATTATGAATAATGTTAATTTAATAATACTAAATTAATAATAATATTAATATTAATTTAATAATATTATTAATAATATTATTAAAATTAATGTTCGGATCTGATTTTTTCTAAAATCATCAGGTCTAAGCTAGTCCCGAAGCTCGAAAAGAATTTTCGGATTGGGCTCGGATAAGGGTGAGGAGCTCGGGGAGGCGATCGGGGGCTCGACAAGACTATAATGACTGCCTGTGCGAGATATACCTAAAGAGCCTAGAAAGAGATCGATGGAGATGATGCATTTTTGTTCTTGTTGTTGTAGTTGCAAGGCAAGCTTGAATGGTCTGTTACATCACAAACAATCATTTGTAGCCACCTCATGATTAAAGATGCAGAGAAACTTGCAATGTCTTATTTTTCAATGGTAGATCTGAGCCTTCTTCTTTTCCTCTTTCCCTTGTTACTTTGTTGGTCTCTGATTTAAGTACTATTTTTAAGTTTTTATTTTATTTTTATAAAAAATTTGCAATGGATTCGGGCCTGGCTCAGGCCTCCCAGAGTCATGATCCTTTAGCCAAAATATTTGAAAGATATGATTTTAAATTATTGCAAGTAAACTACTTTCAGATAAACATGATGAATACAAGTATAACATATCTTTGAAGGTGGTAAAATCCAGATATCAACTGCAGCAAGCTGATTTCTAACCATGATTCCAAACTTTTTTGCATACTTATTATGAGAAAACCTGTAATATTTGGACTCGAGATGCATACTTGAAAGGCAGAATCAAGTCAAAAAATAAGAAAGATTCAAATCTCTAGGATATTGCACTCTCTATCTTGAGGACATTCGCATATAAAGGTTAATATTTTAGTTACTTGTCGCTCATTCAGCTGAGCTCGTTGTCACAGCCATCACAGCAGGTAAGTCAAGCAACTAAGCTCATTATCGCTCATTCAGCTTTAAATTTTTATATTTAAAAGCTTCATATAGTTAGATTTGAGTCATAGAAAGGAGATCTAGGGATCAAAAGTCAATCTTCCTATTCGATAGATGAAATGGAGATGTAGATACATTCGTATAATCGAATGGGATATGTAGAAATAATCTATTCGAGTATCGAAAGAGTATATCGAAATATACTCCTCCATGTCGGTTTAGACTTGAGATGGAAGGAATGGGTACAAAGGGGTTAAAATTTAATTGAACCATCCGATGGATGGGTTGGAGGTATATATAGCTCCGCATTATTGAATAAAATATGTATGAACAATCCGTCTGAGAATCAAAGTAGTATATTAAAATATATTTTTCCATACCATTTTAGGCTTGAGATGTATCAATTACAATAGTTTTTTAGTTTCAATTAACTTAGTTACAGATCATTGAGGTATTAGCACCTATAATTATATAATTAATCCGTGAATTTACTTATTTTTTATTTTTAGAGATTATAGATCATATCTTTTAAAGATCGGAGCCGTTACAGTCGAGAAGAGAGCTCTCGAGGAGAGAGCTCTCATATAGCCAGCTCGCATGGTTCTACACCAGACATACCACGTGATAAACTCTAATACTTTAAATATTTTCTTTTATGTTATTTTATCTTTTATTATCCAATATAACATTCTTTATAATATCTTGATACTCTCATATTCGGATGATGTTGGGTGACCCCACACTTACACGAAGCAATGTTTGGCTCTCAGAGTCAGTGGCATGGTAGAGGATCTGCTGGCTCGCGATATCTCTGACTTGACCAGAGGATAGAGTGCTCGTTCATATTCAGAGCCGCTCGTAAGTACTATATCTTCACTGAATATATTTAAAATTTAGCTATTTTAGATACTAACATTTATGGTTTAAAATCAATTTTGCTGCACATTTATAGAGTCTGGAGTACCTCGTGTAGTTACCGAGATCATCCAATGATTGATGTCGATGTTGATGAACGAGTTCTCTAGTTGGCCATTGAGGGCTCATAATACAGCTTGGGAGATGTTCTTGATAAGTCAAAGATATCTAATTTTTAAATTCACGATAGGTTTGTATTCTATTTATTAATATACAGTTGCTTCTACTTGTAGGGGTACTATCAATTCGAGACTTCTCATGATGAGGAGACTAGCCGTCGGATCTTCGAGGAGGTGGCCATGCAGAAGTTCTGGAATAGGCTGTACAACCTTCGGTAGTCTGCCATAGAGCATTCCAGTTCTGAGTCACCATCAGACTGAAAGTCTTACACAGATCATTGGATACAGACGAACATATGAGAGGCCCTCTGCAACCAGTGGAGTGTTGAGGAGTACTCTGGTATGCGGCAGAAGGCACGACAGAATCGATCCGTCTAGCAGCATCTGATCAAGCACACTAGCGACTCCATTAGCACGCATGTTGTGGCTGATAGATTGGTAAAAATTCTACACTTACATTAATTTCATATTGAATTAATCATATGTATATTTTAATTAATTTAATTTAATTATTTATTTATTATAGACATGATAGCTGGATCGTGCATCAGGACAGCTGTGGAAATAGGAGGCCACACACCAGTCTAGGAGGACTGGTGATTACTTAGATCCTCGATCTTGAGAGATCACGGTAACAACTTAAAATATTATTTATTAAATTTTTATATATACTGATATATATGGAGTAATAAAATTTTAAACTATATAAGCAGATTATACGGAGTATCTCGTATTGCAGCATGGCGAGGATCCATCCTCTCAGCCCCTTCTTGACCTTGGGGGATGGCTCAGGACCACCGAAGAGGTGAGTAAGAGCCAGATCATAGGATTCACCACAGCTTCGATCCTTCAATAGCTTGATACTCTTCTCAGGGCTCGATGAGCCAGATGTGGACTGATGCACATGTAGAGAAGGTTGTATAGAGGCTTTGGAATCAGTGACCTCAGAGCTTCCAAGATGCCATCCGCGATATGATCATTGAAATTCTTCAAAATTCGCATCTGCATCATCAGCTGGGCTCGTTGTCACAGCCATCATAGCAGATAAGTCTATTAATAATTTTTTTTACTTATTTTAAATTTTTATATTTAGAAGCTTCACATGTTTAGGCTTGAATCCGAAAAAAAAATAAAGGATAAAAATTCAATCTAACCATCCAAACAATGGATCGAGGGTACTGTTTATATCTCTGTATCAACGAATGAAATGTGTAGGAACAATCTGTTCGAGAATCGGAGTAGTATATCGAAATATATATCTCTGTATCGACATATATGCTTTCGTATTGAAACCTATTGATAAGATTTTATTTTTCTTCGTTACAGGATGCTAGGACATCCGGCTCTCATCCACCAGCTACTAGAGAGGACGTATAGAAGTAGGAGGAGGATAAAGAGGATGATGAGGAGGATCTTACATAATTTTTTTTGATATGTATGTAATTTTGATACTTGTAAAGCAGTATAAATTTATAAAATTATATAAATTATATTTTTAATATAATATAATTAATTTTATATTTATAATTATATTAAATAATTATTATTTTATTTCTAATAGATTTTAAAAAATATTATTGCTTGTTAATGTGATTAAAATTGATTTTAAAATATTTAATTATGAATTTTTTAAAAAAATTAAAATTATTAACGACGGCATCTATCGTCGTTAATAATTTTTTAAAATTTTTATTAAAAAATTTAAAAACTATTAATGACTACAGTAGCAACAAAATGATCATCGCTAATATTTTTTAATATTTTAATTAAAAAAATAAAAATTATTAGTGATGATTTTTTTGTTGCTAATACCGTCAGTAATTACTATTATTAGTGGTGATGAATTTACGTCGTTAATAATAATAATTAATAATGAATTTATTTTTATCAAATTTTTGACGATGACGTGCCATCGCTATATATCGCCACTAATAATATTAGTGATAATATAATAATTTATTTTTTTGTAGCGAATATTACATGCCAGTAAGATTGTGATTTCATCTCGTCTGTAACCAAGATAAATAGGTCAGCGCTTCTCGAGTGACTTCTCTTTGATCGACAGATATCGAGGTCAGAGAAAATATTTCCTGCATCACTATTCCCACCCGTCTGTAGCTTGCATTTATCAACTCTGGATTCAAAAGAATGAAAGTTTCGCAGTAAATTTTTTCTTGCCAAGACGCCAAACCTTGCTCTTCTACCGGCTCAAAAAAAAAAAAGACGCCAAACCACAAGGGACTCAATTGGCTCGCGAGGTGGGGGCCATATTGTGCATTAGGACCCACCATGGCGATCATGGTGAAGACTATTGATTGCATCAGAAATATTTTGTTAGTTGGAGGAAGGAACAAAATGATTAAATATATGGTAGCGTGTATTTGTGGATGTGTTGGTTTTATATATATATATAAAATATATTTTATGTATGTCAACAACACGTGCTATGACGTATTTATTTATTTTTTATTATATTATAATATATATTATAAATGTATGTATGTCAACAACACGTGCTATGATGTATTTATTTATTTTTTATTATATTATAATATATATTATAAATGTATTAGATATTATATATATATATATATATATATATTATTTAATATATATCAACGATACGTGCTATGATATATTTATTTATTTATTTTAATTAATAAAATATTTTTGATCTACGGCGAATCTGGTCATAACAATAATTTGTGGTAGTGGAGAGGGCCATACCGTATTGGATCCAACTCGGAACTTCCGGACCTCCCAGCTGGCTGCTGACTTCCACCCACATGCTCGCCGGTCAGCGTTTCGCCTTTAAAATAATCTTTTTGTCTCCTTTTTGCGTGTATCGGAGCCATCGTCCCTCGCCCTGCAGTCAACGCTCATGCAAGTTGACACAAGCCAACACTTTTCTAACCCTCCCTCTCTCTCTCTCTCTCTCACGCTTTGGCGGCATGCGGCGCAACCGTTGCCCATGAGTGGCCTCTGCACAACTTCACATGACCACACTATCTTGAGTACAAGAGATGATAATTTCATTTCGAGAGGTACAACGACCAGAACGATCCTCTAAGTTTATATGCTTCATCTTCTACACATCTCTCTCTCGCTCCCTGAAGATCTTTTGAAGATAATTTATTAATTAAAAAAATAACCTCTTAACATTTCGAACTAGTTTATGGTGATGAGCTCCAAATATTCGGATTTATAATTTTTATTTTCTTTTTTGGTAGAACTAATTTTTATTTTATTTTATCTCCAATTAAAGTTATAGATTTGACACCGATTTGTGCTTCTTTAAATAGGATAGATGATATAAATGTATAAGATCAAATATGCATGGGGACAATCTAAAATAAATCATAACAGATTTTTATCTAGTAAAATTACCGATTTAGTTTAAAGGTTGAAACTAATAAAGAAAGAGTCAATAATAACCGATTCAACTCAAAATTTAAGCTAATCGATAAAGAGTCAACAATGTACATTAACCATAACACCCTGCCTCTTATGACAGGCTATATATATATATATATATATATATATATGAAAGAATAATAATGACTATAATATAAGACAAGACAATAATCAAGATGACTGAATAAATAATTAGCATGGGGGAGATTCGAACTCGCCAACAAATTTTTAGTGGTACCATAATCATGTCGAGCAAACAATTTGACCTAAAAGTTTATAGGAAAAGGGTTGATAATGAATATTAGACTTAACATATATATCCATCATATATGTAAGGGCTGAAAGACATAAAAACTATGTTATTTCTCATGAAGATAATAGGATAAGAGATAGCTAGGATTAATACATTGGACTTGCAGGAGATCTTAAATATTATTATAATTATTTGTTAAGACAGTGGGCAAAGCTTCTGGTTGGGAGATGGAAGGAATTGATTTCTGTCAGCAAGAGGAAGAATATGGTTGGGTGGGAGGATTTAATTGATCTAAAAATTTCCTCTCTAGTGCCGTGGTTGCTTGGTGAGAAAGAGACAAATATTCCCTCACAATATAGGTCTGCTAGGAAACCGTCATAGGAATGCGTCATATGGACAAGTGCATCTTTGCCACTATATCCGCCATTTTAATTCTTACCAACCAGTAACCATCACACTCACTTCGTCTTGATTTGATCCAATCTCTATTACTAGCACGCATAGATAGCATGCACGAGGAAGGTTGCATGCATCATCCAGTGACTCTCTTTCTCTCTCTCTCTCTCCACAGAGCGGGGTACAATCTATCGGACTCCCCCTCTCTCTCTCTCCGTCTCTCTCCAGAGGGGCGTGCAGTGTAGCAGTTGACCTTTTCACTTGTTTGGGCAGTCCACGCGTCAGGTGGTTTTGGTCCATCCAGGACCGGTCCTGATACTTTTTAGGTCCGGAGTCAAATTAAAAAAAAAAAAAATTATTAAAAATTAATATATTTTAAATATTAATTATTATTGAAAAATTAATCTACGTATATTTTGTAATACAAAATTTTTTATAATTTTTTTGTAATCAATATTTGACAATAATTCTTCTTCAATAGATAGCATAGCTAAACCATTTAATCTTTCTTGTAACATTGTTGATCGTAAATATGATTTTAATAATTTTAATTTTGAAAAACTTCTTTCAGCAGAGGCAACAGTGACAGGTATGGTCAATAATATTCTATATGCAATTGATGTATTTGGATAACAATTCATTTCATTAATATAATTAAGTATATCCATAGCAGTATTTTTTTCTTTTGGCATAATTGCTTTTAGAACTTTTAATTCTGAAAATAAATCAATCCCATCAAAATCATAATGATTACCATTTGTTAAAATATTTTGAAGATTAAGATAAAATTTTTTCAAACTTTCTTCATCCAATAAAATTAATGTTTTGAAATCAAACAAAAATTCAAAATTATTTTTATATAATTGAAATTATTCAAACCTATGTTTCAATGAAAAGATAGATCATTGTTGGACCACCGGAAAGTAATTACCAATGGTTTAAAACCCTAATTTAGATCTATCTTGATGAGGTTACAAATGCTTTAAAACTGTAAGTAGATCTATCTTGATGAGCCTCTTTTCTTGATCTACATTTAATCCTTCTCTTTTATGAGTTCAAGATCCAAGATCAATAACCGGAAACAGAAGAAAAAGGCATAAATAGAAAAAACCTAAGATAGTATCAAAAACAGGTGAACTTTTACCTTAGAAGAAACCCTTGTACAATCACCACTATGTTTAGCTTCATCAGCTTGGATCGATCTGTTTTGAATCTTTCCCCTTCACCGGAGTTCAGAAATTTTTTCTCTAAAGAAAAAATGGAATCCATCACAAGAAGAAACTAGTTAACAACCATTCTCGCCTAATTTTATCGGCCAGATATCCTCCAGCCAAGGAAAAAAAAAAAAACAATCTCACGAGCCGCTTTTCTTGATCTACATAAAATCCTTCTCTTCAGAGTTCAAGATCCAAGATCATTAACAAGAAAATAGAAGAAAATGACAAAAGCGAAGGACGGACGTCACGAATCATACCTTCCCAAGCCATCCGGAAGGGAAGGGAATCGGGTATTCCATGGTGCGGCTCGGCGATCGGTGAGGAGAAGCTGGTCTGACCCCGACGAACCCAAGAACCTTGGGCCGCACGACGACGCCATCTCTGTCACCAGCTAGGGACTTCGTGCGGAAGGTCCTAAGGGTGTCCCAGAGGACATTGAGAGCTAAAAAGCTGTTGCTGGGAGCCGTTGGAATGTCGAGACTCGAGAGAGGGAGGATGACATTTGGTTTACCCAGAAAAAAAAATCAGAGCCTGGGGCGGTCGCCCAGTTTGACCCGCCCCAGGGCCGGCTCAGGGTCCATCTGAGCTGATTAGGCGAAGTATCATACCTTATCCATAAGGAAGCAGCTTTGACAGATTTTACTGTCATGCTTTTTTATAATATTTTATTATAAAAAAAATTTATCCCTCTCGTGCTCGTGCTGACCCCCTTCTTACGATCGACACCACTTTCTTGCTTATGCCGCAGCACCCCTTCCCCACCAATGCTCATGCCACCGACAACCTTTCTTCTCGCGACCGTGCCCCCTGTTCTTTCTTCTTTTCCACTGCAGCTCCCTCCGGCGATGATGTTCTTCTTTTTCTCCACCGCAATGCCCTTCATGATGGTCCTCTTTCTTCTTCTCTGTCATAAAGCCCCCCTCCCCCCCGCCCCCACTGTCTTCTTCCTTCTCCGCCGCAACCAGCCCTCTTCGCGTCTCCATCTCCTGTTCTTTTTTCTTCTCCGCCGCAGCCCCCCTCGGACGGTCTTCTTTCTTCTTCTCTGCCGCAGCACTGTCTCCCTCACCTGCGGTCTTCTTTTTTCTTCTCCGTCCTGTGACCACGCCTATCTGCTCGTGTCGCCCCTCCACCCCCTCTTCCCGCGATCGCACCTCTCTGCTCTTGCCACCCCCCTTCCTACCCAACCGATGCTCCCCTGCCCATGCCACGCACCCCTCCCTCACCCACGGTGCCCCTGCCATACTTCGGTGGATTTGCCACCCATCGGTGCTCCGCCCTTCGCCCATGGATCCCACAGTGCGGCTCCGTCACCGCCTCTCCTAGCTCCTCCACCTTCCGAGGTGGTAGCCAAGAAGAAAAAAAGCCATCCTTTACATCATTAAAACAATCCTGATTTTTAAATATTTACCGCATCAGTCATACACATAGCTCCTCATCTGATTGAAATTTGCATGGTCCATATTTAATCCGATGGTCAGAAATAAAAAAAATAAAAAGACTAGAATATCTTTTGGTCTGTTTGGTTCGGATATGTCAGATTATGGGATAATCTGATAATTTCTGAGAATCATTTATCTGAAAAAATAATTACGAAAAAAAATAATTTTTACTATATTTGGTTGGTGAAAAAATTATTGCAGAAAATAATATTGAAACAAGATTACTATATTTGGTTGGAGGTAAATTTATATAGGAATATGATTAAATTTATAAATATACCTTTCAACATAAAATAATTTTTTAATATTAAGATAATATTATCATTTTTAATTAATTTTTATATAATGACTATAATCACAAAGCCCTTTACATAATACCACCTTCATCTTAATTTTTTTTACAAAAAAAATTTTATTAAATAAATTTGAAAAGATATCAGAATAAATTCAATAATTACATATGAAGCTTTATTAAAAATATTTTTATCAAGTATAAATTATCGTCATTTAAAATTTTATCAAATACTAATTTTTTATAATATTTATTTTATTTTTTTAAAATAAATATAAAATTTATTAATTTTTTTATTATTTTTTTTATACCAAATATTATAACTTAACAAGAGAATCATTTTATTCTCTATGGTACGCTTTTGAGTACCGTAGAGGATCTCATTTCTATTTTTTATGCTGGATTACTCCCAACCACCCCGATAGCAAAACCCCAGCTTTCACACCAAAATGGCACGACACATCGCTTAAGGGTATATTGGTCTTTTAAAAATGGAAGAGACTATAAAAGCCAAGCCATTTCCACGGAGATCTACTTGTCTAGAGCTCCACGGTTTCCTTCTTATATCAACTCTGCCCTGCTCTCACTTCTTTCTCCTCTCAAAAACAACCATTTTTCTTCAATTTTCATGGAGGAAGTAGATGAATCAGAAGCCAGTTGGTTTGATGGGTCAGTAGAGGAGCTCATCCATGAGCTCTTTGACGACGAGTCCCCTCTCTTCGTCCCACCTGAGGTCCCAGAATCTCAAGAAGCTGCTTCTCAGAAGTCCGTAGTTAACAAGCTCATCTCATCTGTCTACTCTGGCCCTACAATTGGAGACATCCAGAGTGCGCTGTCCATGGGATTTCAGCATGGTCGCAGTACTGGTTCTCTAGCTGTGTATGTTCACTAGGCTTTTCTTCTGCAGATGCTTCTGTTTCTCACTCTCAAGATATGTAGTTTGCCCCATTACTTATCTTTTATTAATCAGTGAATCTGATTCTATTTATTGTAGGAGTTCATTCCCAGAGAAAGGGTCAGGTAAAATGGAGAATAAGTATACACTCAGGATCAAGAGCTGTGGGAATGGACTCACAGATGATGGCTATAAGTGGAGGAAGTATGGTCAGAAATCTATCAAGAACAACCCAAACCCAAGGTCCTTTTTTTTTTTTTTTTCATGTAAAGGAGGGTATTTATCCCCTCCCCTGATTTTATTTACAGCTAAGTTAATATCATGCTCAAGATGAAAGGACAGTAGGTGTGGTCATAGAAAGGAAGCGATTCTTCATCCCTCGAGATGAGGAGATGGGATGACCACGTAACCTTCTTACATCAGAAATCAAACATATATATCCCTCACATGGCGAATAAGCCAAAAGTCAGAAGTGGGAAGCAAGAGAGAGCCTGTGTGTTTGCCATCGACGTAGTCTCATATTCCCAGCTCTATTGCTTGCCGAGATCGTTTACAAGCTTCCTCAACTCTGTCTCCCATTAATTTTCCTATGCATACTGATGTCCAGCTTTTATGCAGTAGTAGGCCTTTCTCCAGAGTCTTGCGCGCAGAATCAGCTTCAAATCTGAAAAATCTTCCATTTCTTTTTTTCCATAATATCCAGCAAATTGTCAAGGTCCATTTCTTTTGCCAGAAGCAATTTTATCACCATCTTTACTACCGAAAGAGATGACTTAGAAGACGTATTATTTTTTCGCGAATAAAAATCCTTTACTCTTTTTCAATGCTGAATCTCCTTGCGGAAGTTGTTTGGTGCGTTGTTGCGTTTGGCTTTACTTTTATGACCATCCCGGTAGCAAGCTGAGAATGAGAACGGTAGGAAAATAAAACCGGGCCCGGTTGTAAGTTTTCCATTTCAGCACCCTGTCTCTTAGCGAGCCACAGTGGTCGCACAACCCCACATGGCTACAGTTCCCTACCAGCAACCGACAAGATTAGCCCTTGGATGTGATGACCTCGAGCCTAATATCGTTAAATTTCATAGCACAGTAGGGCCCACGCAAGTAAAGACGCCAATTAGGGAAGCTTCTCTTCCTATCTTCTGCATCCAAAATATGTACTACGCGCCAACATGATCAAGCATCACGTCAATCACCTCATTTCTTTATTATGGACCAATCACTGAGTATGATGGATAAAGCTTATAGCAACCAGATAAGATAATTGACATGATGCACGGTGACATTCATGCAAGCAGTATAGGGTACAATTCTTTCATTAAAAGGCACCACAAATTTCCCCAGAAATACAAAAGTTGCAACATGAACAAAAAAAAAAAAAAAAAACTTTCTTAAATGCGACCTTTTTCTGATTTTGCACCCGTTTTGGGGTGTAAATCCATAAAACCGCTGCAGTCCACCATCCAATGGTTTAGGATACCACGCCACTCTGCATAAAAGCACCGATTTCATTCCCATCTAAACGGCCAGAGAGGATGTTACAGTACTACCTTAACTTCCAAGCCATGCAAGGGTTGCGAACATGTTAGTGCATGCACGTAATCATCATCATAAACATTCCAGGCCACCCGCTAGAGATCTTTGCATTTGAGCTAGCCATGGAATTCGATGTTGCCGGTTTGTGCAAAAGATTGCAGGTAGTTCAATGTCGCAATCCTAACGCCTAACCTTCAGGAAGGAGCAGCCATTGTTTAAAAATTGGTTGTGAAGTTGCTTTCATCACGTGCTACTATTTTTGGAAGCCAAGCTGGATCATGATCAAGTGGTGGTCATGCATGCTTGTTCCCTTGTGCTCTCATTTTCACTCCCATCTTCAAATATGCTCACATAATTTTTCTTTTCCCCCTTATTTGTTTGTTTGGCAAACAGGAGTTACTACAGGTGCACCAACCCTCGCTGTAATGCTAAGAAGCAAGTAGAGAGATCCACAGAAGATCCAGAGATGCTGATCATCACCTATGAAGGCCTCCACCTCCACTATGCCTACTCCCATTTTTTCTTGCCTCGACGACAAGGCCAGAACTCTGCGACGAGTCTTCATGTGCCGAAGAAACCCAAGGTCCAGCAGGCGGAAGATCTTGATCAAAACCCGGATGCGAGATCCACAAAGCCGGAAGCACCAACCACGACGCAGCAGCAGCAGCAGCAGGAGCTTGTGATCATTGGTGAGAAGAGCCCTCAAGGAACGCTCCTTGGCCCGGTTCTCAGAGAAGAAAGGATGCCAACCGAAGACAATGCGCAGTGCCCACAAGGGCTGCTGGAGGATATCGTACCCTTGCTTGTTAGGAAGCCCTGCAACTCTACCTCCTCTCAGGCGTCTTCTCCTGATCACTACTCGCCATCCCATTCTTGGTCTCTCAACTCAGCTCATCTTGACGTGGGTATACTTTCGAACATGATTCCGGTGACACATCCGTAGAAGGATTACTGTTGTATGGCTTCATACTTAATTCCTTTGGATACTGCAAGTGTATCTTGGAAAATGTGGGGCCTGGTTGTCCTCTTACACCATGTGTAACACCAACGTGAAAGAAAATTAGGGTGGTGAAGTAATGCACACTGAATGCGAGAGCTTTTGGTAGACTTGTTATATACATGATTTATATTATTATTATTATTATTATTTATGGTAATGATTTATATTATGTTAGATGAGCAATTCCACCGTTTTATATTTTTCTAATGACTAGATTTTCAACAAAAAAGAACCAAATAAATCGGTCCAGCCCATAAAATAAAAGTGGGGCTTAAATGCATCATCTGTCAGGATTGAAGCATAACACCAATCATATAAAATTATGCAATTTTGAAACTGACATGCTTAAATCATGAGGATTAGATGACGAAATTGAAATTTGCAGTTGAAGATGAAGGAGGTGCGCATTAAGGATATCTAAACTATCATGTAGAAGCAAAAAGGTTGTGTGGCCAACCATGTTAATTGTCAGACGTTGAAAAAATAACGTTCTAATTAAGATGCAGATGAAACAGGGAGGCTTGGAAAACATTATTCGATTCTCCCATCACATTTAACTTGCAGACCCTACATCGTACAGTACCCTTTTTCGGCTAAATTTTCTCCTTCTTCTTCTCAGAGTGGATGATAGATACACCAATTCACTGTCTGGGACTAATCTCTGTTAATCGTAACACAGACTCAACACACGTGCAAAACCCACGTGGCTCGCATGCATTGTTTGGACCCATCACTATTTAGAACTAATGCATAAATGTTGACATGAATTGGCTAAGATCATTTGGCAAGAAATAATTCATGTGAACTGAAACCCCGCTGAGATTTTTCATGATAGGATCCTAGGGATCTGACTTCAAGCCCTATTCACTCAGTTCCAGAGTTGCAAATCAAAGCCTTCTTTAGATTCGAATCTGAAAACAGAGTCCAGTGTAGACAGAAAAAAAAGAAAAAGAACATGGAGCCCTTCTTTTTTACCTTTTTAACTTAGGATCAAGTATTTACAAAAGCTCAAGCTCACTAAGTTGCAACTGTAAAGCAAAGAAAACAATTCACTCTTTGAATGTATAGAGATGAATATCGTGAGCTCCAGAGTAGTTTGATCCAAAAATCACTCGCACACACGCACACAAAAAGAGAAAAAAAAGAAAAAGCCATTACAGAATATTTGGATCCTAATTTCGGTCAAGGTCTAGAAAAGGCGGAATGATGTGTACCTACTTGATCAGATGACAGAGGAAAGTAAAAAGAGAATCCAGCTTCAGAATGTAAATACCTAAACCTGCTGCTCTCCAACCTTGTCAATGCAAATATGTTTCTAAACCTGAGTCTTAGTTCTAGATTTCTAGCACCTGATCTGGTATAGAGCCAGCTTTAAGCTTAAAACCAAGCAGAGTAGTCTCATATAGTGCATATCAGACAATGTTTAGTAAATTGCATGATTGCTTATGTATGTTAGGGAATATAAATTTCTAAGGTGTCAGCAGAGCACATATTCTGCTTTCTAAAGTGTATAGGCCGCTATATGGTGGCATTGGGTGCATTAGGACCTAGAAATATTCTGTGATAAAGATATTGGAAAACCTTCTTCATATTTGCCCGCAATCGCCACGAGCCCTGATATATGCTACCAGTTGGATCTCAAACCTACGTGCTGATGTTCACAATTGGATCACATTAACATAAAAGAAGATTTTCAGTGATAAACTCGAACTAAATGTTGGAGATTTTCAAGTCTCGAACAAATGGGTCCCTTGATTAATGAGGGCGGTTGTTTGTTAAGTGATGCTTTCTACCTGTCAAGTTTAAGAGGCTAGTTTTAGTTATACCTGCTCTCATTAATGCTGCCTTTTGTAATAATTTTCAAGTAGATGTCTCTTTACCACAAGGCGCCTATGATCAATGCCTTTGTCTCAGACAAAGGAATGGTTGCAGCAAGAGGTACCAACCATCCCAAGTCAAACACGCAACAATGGAAGGTTAGGAATGATGACTGAAGAAATTTTGATACTGGAATCATGCATCAAAAGTTTAATGCATGGTATCATGGACCTACTTGCTTTGTAAATTCATGACTGTGATCGTTGAACAACACATGGAAACACTGTGACAAAATAGTTGATATATGTTGTTCATCAGCACTTCATGATGTTGTATGGTTCAGATGTACCAGCGTCCGGTATTATTTGTGGCTCACAATGGTCCACCACGTGATAATGCAGTGGATCAGTTATAACATTTCCTATATCATTAGCTTACCTGGTTCAAGTCTGTGCTTACAATTCTTGATTTGGATCTCCTCCTAGTGTATGATAGCTTCGAAGAATCTATTGGTGCATTACAATTCATCTTTTGATGGCCTCGAGACGGCTAAATCCAGAAACAAGAAACAGCTAGGTTTTAGTTTCCAAATCTGATGAATTTTGCCTTTAATAAAACATATAAAGCGCCCAATTGCTTCAGTTTCAAAACAGAAAAAGACTAGAGTAGGTGAAAAGCGACCAATTTTGATGACTTCCAACAAGATGGGAAAAAGTAAGTTCTATTTGAATAAAGTCCAGCTAAAACATCAACCTTGGATGCACCTTCCTTGTCCTGTTAAACCTCTGTAGCAATGGAGACCTTCAAACAGCCAAAAAAGGGACCGAGGATACTTTCTGGATTTCTCAGAGAGCCAACTAGGCTGAAAAAAGAAAAGCAGCTGAAAGACAGCTGAAACTCGCTTCAGGGTAAACCGAGGATACTTTCTGGAGACCTTTCTTCCCCTATGATAAACACAGCTGAAACAATAGAAGCAGATCGCCAACTAGTCCCAATATTCGTCTTTTACTAATTTCTTCTACCTTTAAGGGGGCAGAAGAAACGCCTCACCAATGGTATCTCCATTTTATCTGCCCACTAGTTTTCTTCCTCCATAAGTCTCAAAGTATGAGGACTGGACGTGTATTTAGTTTTATATTAATTATTTATTAAAAAAATTATGAATATTTATATAAGATAAAAAAATTTAAATAATAATCTTTAATTAATTTTTTTGGATGAGATTTTGAATTATTTTAAAAAATAAAAAAAATATCTTTAAAAATAGTATGAAATTTGAACAATACATAGTGTCTCATCTACACTATTGACTTAATGAAGGATTATGTCCCCAATCATTCCCAGTAAGTTTTGTTGATCAAGTATGACCAACCAAGTTTTGAAAATGTTTACAAAAGGCTCTGACATCTGCTCCACATAAGTTGTGTCAAATTCCAGCATAGAGCAACTTTTGGGCAAGAGAGAGAGGCCTTACCTTGAACTAAAGCGTGAATGGCATATATAACGAGACTAACCTTATTGGTTACACATTCTAAGGTTAGCTAATCAAGAAGCAACTTGTAACCCTCTAAGGTTCCTGTAGACATGGGAAATAGTCTAGGCCTACTTGAAGTACAAAGACTGCAAGGTTGGATATGGGGAGCCGCATCCATCTTTAGGGCACAGTCTATAAGCCAACTGTTAGAAGTGATCTGGAATAGGCTGGTACTGTATGAAGACTTAAGCTCATTATGATCCATCGGGTCTATATCAGCACCTCTCAAGCGGCCTAATTGTTGTGGTTTGTCTGACCCATGATCAACAAATGTCTGTCCCGATCTTTAGTTGGAGGCTATTTTCTCCGATTCTTTGTTGGCATATTCTTGATCCGACTTCTGATCTAAAAGAGTTGGTCGAGGTGCACACTTTAAACAGCGCAATTGCATGATTGATTATGACTCATCCGACCCCTAGTCAGTTAGTTTCTGGTCCGACTTCTACTCGGACGGTTCTTTACCCGAATCTTGGACGAAAAAGATTTGATTTGACCCTTGGTCGAAAGATGAGTTGGTCGATCTCCAGTCACATCCGATCTTTATTTGGCTTGTGTATCGGAATAACTTTTGGTCAGCATAACAGCTGCAGGTCGGTTGGACTTTCAGATCAACCCATCTAACCGAGTTTTGGTCGAAAGACTATCAGTTCCAACTCCTAGTCGGCACACAACACTCTCTGATCTTTCCTCGGAAGCAGATTGACCAGGCTCAAGTTCAAAGGGCAGGCACCAACTGACCACAGCTGCCAATCCTATTTAGGAGCAACCGCCTGATCCGGAGAATCTTGCCGGTACAACCGTCTGATCTGAAGAATCGTAATCAAATAATTGTACTGGATTCGGCCAGCCTGTCTTTCAAAAATAGCTACACAGTCATCTCCTCTATAAATACTCAAACCCCAAGGATCCAGAGAGGTAATCCATTTTCATTGAGCTCAAAATTCTGCTTCTCTGTTTGCGCATTCTGACTTGAGCATCGGAGGGTCCTCATCGGAGCCCAATCCTCTGGTCCGAACTTTTTTGCAGATTGCTCCAGCGTTGCATTTCCTTATCTTCTAGCATCAATCAGAAATAAGTCGCAATAAATAGAGGAAGGGTCGAATCTCTGGTCCTATAAAAGAAGCAGACAAGTTAGAAACTCCTGATGATTGCTCTGCACAGGACTTCTTCCCCGCGAACCGGTGCCTCCGCTTCTCGATAGGTGCGAAATGAAGTAAACCATTCTGCCCTTGCACCTCTGACGGCAGCGAAAGTTCCTGCATCAGTACAGCAACCCGCGGCGGTGACCGCGGAGCAATTCAACCTGCTTTTCCAGCAGGTGCAACAACTCACAGTTGTCGTTCAGGCAGCGATCTAATCTCCGTTAGCACCCCTGCCGGCGAATCAAACCCAAATCCCTCCAGCCCAGCGACTGGAGGTGAATTAGATACAAGAACCTAGGAGGCAGCGATCTCCGAGTCCTTAGTTGGAGCATGATTCAACCTCCGGTCGATGATCTCCTCCGCACTCTGAAACGCATACCAATTGAGATGTGGAAGTTAAGTGAAGACTTCAAGAGATGGATCAAAAGATCCAGCAAATTTGCAACAACCCGCCAGCACCGTCCGACTGGTTCGATTTTGAACCACATTTTGTGGCGAGTATTCTCCAGGAGCCAATCCCACCAAACTTCAAGGTTCCTCAGCTAGAGAGCTACGACGGGACTATAGACCCCGCCAATCATGTCAACTACTTCCAAGCAGTCATTCTTCTTCAGGATGCTTCTGACGCTATCCTGTGCCGAGTCTTCCCTTTCTTTTTGAAGGGGACGGCCCGACATTAGTATTTCAGTCTGAAGCCAAATTCTATTCACTCTTTCCGACAACTGAGCCAAGCCTTCACCATCCATTTCATCATCAGTCGGTGATAACAGAAGCATTCGGACTACCTCCAGACCATCAAACAAAAAGAGGGCGAGTCCATTCGATCTTACGTAGCTCGGTTCAACAGAGCTATGTTGGAAGTCCATGATCTAGATCATTCGATCGCAATGTCCGTCCTGAAGGATGGATTGTTGATGGGCGACTTCAAAAATACTGTTGAAGACCTTTTCTTGAGATTTTTCAAAAATACTGGCTTGGGCAGAGAAATATGCTCGATTGCATGATTCTCTAGCAGAAGAAATCGTCCGAGTAACCCCAACTATGGGGAATCAAGAGTAGGATGGGGCTTGCTCATCTAAGCGAAATGGTAGAAATCACCATCGTTCGAGGTCTCCATCGAGGAGAAGAAATATTTTGTCGAAGAGGAATTGTTCACCCCCGAGGTGATTCGGCGACTTCACTCCTTTGAATACTTCAAGGAGAGAGATTTTGATGGAGCTGCAAACTGAGCTGCCTCCGCCTTCAAAGATACGAATGAACTCAGGGCATCGCGATCCAGACAAGTATTGCCTCTATCATCGTGATGACGATCATAATATCGAAGATTGTTACCAATTCAAGGAGAAAATTGAGCGTTTGATCTAGGAGGGGAGGCTGGATTGGTTCATCCAACAATAAGGTTCTCCACACTGATATCCTCCAAGGGCCGGATAGCAGTAGCAGAGGTGTCCTGTGCTTCAACAGCAATAGCACCAGCCCCCTCAGCCTCAACCTCAACTGATTCCAATGCAACCACAGGTGGAGAGATGGATGATAGCAGAAGATCAACCCCTGTGGGGTGAGATTCATATGATAACAGGGGGTCGTTTGGTTCGATGGAGCCGCATGCAGTGAAGAGGCCTCGACTCGAAGAGTCAATAATCTTCACCGAATAAGATGCTGAAGGTATACAAACCCCGCACAATAATACGGTGGTTATTATTGCTAACATCACTGACTACAATGTACATCATATTTTTATTGATAATGAAAGTTCTATCGATATTTTATACTTTGCTGCCTTCACTGCAATGGAGTTTGTTCCAGAACAGCTAAGTAAATTCAGTACTCCAATCCAAGATTTCTCCGAGAGTTTGATAGTTTTGGAAGAAACTATGAGACTGCCCCTTAAGGTGGGAATCAGACCCAGACAAATGACCATCCATGTTGATTTCTTTGTGCTTAATCTACCATCAGCCTACAATGCAATACTTAGCCGATCAAGTCTAGGGGCGCTGAAGGCAGTAGTGTCAAGCTACCACCTGATGATGAAATTTCTAACGGAAGCTGGAGTGGGACAAGTCCGAGGCAATTAAACTGTGGCCCGACAGTGTTTTGCTGCTAAGCTACAGGCGAAGAAACAACCGACGGCACCCCAACCTAAACTCCCAACATATTTAGACACCCGCGACAATCTAGTTGGGGAGCATGCTCAGCCGTCCGAGGGTCTGATGGAGGTCCCTCTGAGGAAAGAATATCCCCATCAAACTATGAAAATCGAATCATCCATAGATCAGATAATCAAAGCTCGGCTAACTGCTCTTTTACAAAAAAAATATGGATATGTTCGCTTGGGCAGCGGCAGATATGTCTGGCATAGATCCGGAGGTGATGGCCCATCACTTGGAGGTGGATCCAATCTTTCGTCCTATAAAGTAGAAGAAAAGAAGCTTTGCCCCAGAGCTCCAGAAAGCAATTGCTGGGGAAGTAAACAAGCTCGTCAAGGCTGATTTTATTCGAGAAGCAATGTACCTTGACTGGCTCACCAACGTGATGCTAGTCAAGAAAGCAAACGAAAAATGGCGAATGTGCATCGACTTCACTAATCTGAATAAAGCCTGTCCTAAGGACAGCTACGCTCTTCTTCAGATAGATCAATTGGTTGATGCCACTTCTGGGCACGAGCTCCTCACCTTCATAGATGCCTTCTTCGATTATAATCAAATCTGGATGGCACCTGAGAATGAGGAGAAAATGATCTTTATTATTAACTCTGGGCTCTACTATTACAAGATAATGCCCTTTGGGCTAAAGAATATCGGAGCAACATATCAGTGACTAGTGAATAAGATATTTAAAGATCAAATTGATCGTAACATTGAGGTCTATATAGATGATATGTTGGTAAAAATCGAATCACCCTGGATCATATAGCCGACCTCCAAGAAACCTTTAGCACTTTGCGTCGATTCCAGATGCGGTTGAATCCCATAAAATATGCCTTCGGAGTTAGCTCTAGAAAATTTCTTAGATTTATAGTCTCCCAACGAGGAATTGAGGTGAATCTGGAGAAGATTAAGATGATTCTAGAGATGTCCCCACCAAAAAATATAAAGAAAGTCCAGCACTTCACTGAAAGAATCGCTTCACTCAATCATTTTGTCTCTAGATCGGCTGAGAGATGTTTATCTTTTTTTTCAACCCTCAAGCAGTCAAGGGACTTCTAATGGACGATCGAGTGTCAAAAAATATTTGAAGAG
Source organism: Elaeis guineensis (assembly GCF_000442705.2). Classification (NCBI taxonomy): domain Eukaryota; kingdom Viridiplantae; phylum Streptophyta; class Magnoliopsida; order Arecales; family Arecaceae; genus Elaeis; species Elaeis guineensis. The sequence continues at coordinate 130,264,887 of NC_025997.2, read as the reverse complement.
TTGAAGCAATGCCTTAGCTCGGCACCTTTGTTTACAAAGCCCCAATTATGAGAAGAATTGTTACTCTACCTTGCCGTATCTCTAATAGCAATTAGTTCGATTCTTATTTAAGAAGAAGGATGAATTCAAAAATCAATGTATTACTCAAATAAGGTCCTTTAAGATGCAGAAATCAGATACACAAAGTTGAAAAAGTTAATATTTACTCTGGTCATCATGGCAAAGAAGCTCCGACCCTATTTTCAAGTTCTTATAATAGTATTACTCATAGATTAGTCGATCAAAGCAGTCCTCCATCGTCCGGATACATCAGGACAGATTGCAAAATGGGCCTTGCAGCTCTCCGAGTCCGACATCAAGTTTCACCTAAGGCCTTCAATCAAAGCTCAGTTCTTAGTAGACTTCATCCTAGAGTGCACCATTCTTGATGAGAAGAACTCATAGGCTACAGAAGGTAGTTCAATGGTGCTAGAAGAATAAATAAATATGAGCCCTGATCCTGAAGATCAATGGATTCTTCATGTGGATGGGTCATCCAATTCATCGGGATCAGAGGCTGAGATCATCTTATCCGAACCGAAAGGCGATGTAGCAGAGTACGCTCTATGGTTTGAATTTTCAACCACCAACAATGAAATAGAGTATGAGGTTTTAATTATCAGACTCAGACTGGCAAAGGATGTAAGAGCCAAACACTTGAAGGTCTTCAGTGACTCTCAACTGGTGATGGGATAAGTCAAGGGTGAATATGAAGCTCGAAAGAAAAATATGAGGAGGTACCTCGAAAAGATAAAAGAACTGACCACATCTTTTTTAAGCTTTGATATCTAATAGGTACCTCAGATATAAAATACACGGACAGATGTGTTGTCAAAGCTAGCAGCCTCTTTACCGCTTGAATTCCAAAAAAGAACTTATATCGAGACATTGGGAACCTCAAGCCTGAAAAAATCTCTTGCTATCCAGTAGATTGATGAAGAGCTTTGCTAGATTGACCCCTTGCTAAAGTACCTCAGGTCGGATAAATTACCACCTAACAGCCGAAAAGCTCGAAAAATCTATAGGCAGGCTATCCGCTATATACTTCATGATGGCAAGCTGTACAAGCGGTCTTTCTCTCTTCCATTTTTGAGGTGTCTGCGACCATCTGAAATAGATTATGCACTAAGAAAGATCCACGAGAAAATTTATGAAAATTATTTGGGTGCAAAGACTTTTTCTTACAAAATCTTCCGATAAAGCTATTATTGGCCTTCGATGCAAAAGGATGCCTCTGATTTTATCAGAAGGTACAATTGCTATCAGAAGATTTCTAATGTTCAGCATCAGCCAGCGGTGCCCCTTGCTCCAATAGCCGTTCCATGGCTTTTTGCTCAATGGAGAATGAACATTTTGGATCCCTTTCCTCAGGCCTCAGATCAGCGTAAATTTTTCCTGATAGCCATTGATTATTTCACAAAGTGGATGGAGGCCGAGCCTCTAACCCATATAACAGAGGTCAAAGTTAAAGATTTCATCTAAAAATCTACTATTTGCCACTATGGCCTCCTGAGAATGCTGGTAACTGATAACGACAGGTAGTTCAGTAGCTTCTGACTTCAAAAATTCTATGATGATCTTGGAATTGAATAATGCTTCACTTCAGTTGGATACCCACAAGCTAATGGAGAGGCTGAAGTGACAAACAGGACTCGCTTGCAAGACCTGAAGGCTAAACTTAATCAGATTGAGAGGTCCTGGACGGACGAGCTATATCATGTTTTATGGATGTACCGGACGACTCTGGAGATTTCGACCGGAGAAACTCTATTCGACCTTGCATTTGGAATCGAAGCAGTTATACTGGTTGAGATTGGGCTCCCTTTCTTTAGGGACGAGGAGTACAATGAGGACACCAACTTGGAACAGTTGCGAACCAATCTTGATCTAATTGAGGAGAGTAGAGAACGAGCTACCATACGAATGACCTTCTACCGACAAAGGGTGGCCAAATACTATAATTTTTGAGTCAAGTCTAAAGAATTTTGGATCGACGATCTGGTGCTGTGCATCGAGTGCTGTGCATCGAGGTCTCACAGCCTATGGAGCGAGAAAAGAGGTCGCCTAATTGGGAAGGTCCTTATCAAGTTGATGAGATGGTACGTTCTGAAACTTATAAACTAAAGCAGCTTGATAGAACTCCACTCCAAAGATCGTGAAACTCAGCTAACCTCCATATGTATTATCAGTGATATTGTAATTTTACTGAAGTATATGCATGAATGAATGCTTCAATTTGTCAATGTCGGTACTTTCACATATAAGTAAGTGTAATACCAATGAGGAGCTTATATTTAAATTCAACTTTTGATTGGCCTCAAGATATAAAAAGTCTTTGATCGGCTTATATTTAAACTCGACATTTGATCGGCCTCGAGATGCAAAAAATCTTTGATCGGTTTATATTTAAACTCGACCTTTGATCGGCCTTAAGGTGCAAAAAGCCTTTGATCGGCTTATATTTAAACTCGATCTTTGATCAACCTCGAGATACAAAAAGTCTTTGATCGGCTTATATTTAAACTCGACCTTTGATCGGCCTCGTGGTGCAAAAAGTCTTTGATCGATTTATATTTAAACTCGACCTTTGATCGGTCTCGAGGTGCAAAATTTTTTTGATCGATTTATATTTAAACTCAGCCTTTGATCGCCTCAAGATGCAAAAAATCTTTGATCGACTTATATTTAAACTCGGCCTTTGATCGATCTCGAGATACAAAAAATCTTTGATCGACTTATATTTGAACTCGATCTTTAATCAGCCTCGAGGTACAAAAAGCCTTTAATCAGCTTATATTTAAACTCAATTTTGTGGCAACCATGTGAAGTCAACATGATTCAGAAAATAGCAATATAAAAAAAAAATGAATGCATGGTTAAAAAAGTTATTATTTTATTTTAATAAAAAATATTGATAAGAGTCTAGTCAGCTCTTTATCTGACATCACAAAAAGAGAGACAGAGAGAGTTGACTACTCGACTGGTAGGGCACCGTCAGCTGGTTGCACTTCATCAATCTCAGAAAGTACCCCACCATCAAGATCTTCGACGCGCCAAACTCTACGAGAAATTATGAATTCAAAAAATACGTAAGTATTCCCTCGCTTCCCATTTAACTACATTAAAGCGTCGTCCATGCCTATGTTGAGTTTTGGAAGCTTGGACAGATCAAGTTGTGGGTATAAAACTCAAACTGCATTCCGACAAAAGCTGTAATCAGAATGATGTCTGCCAGCAAAGGTCATGTGGTTCGTCAACCAAAAACTGTCCATTAGCTGCTCATTAGATTGGGAAGAAGAAGCTCTTTCTTCTCCCATCGAAGATTGACCTTTTGGTTCCCACTCTTCCGGTCGAGATATATCATCGTGGGTGATCGGAAGAGACTCTTTTGGGTTGATGATGGTGATTGGAGTAGTCACTTGGATATCTCGTTGTTGTACATCCTTGAGAGTGACGACGATCTTCTTGCTATCCAATATCTTTTGCAACTTTGAAATTTCTTTCTGGCATTGCGGAGTTTGTCTTGAATTTGTAATTTATGTCCAGACCTCGCCCATCCAAACTCCCTGCACTTAATCTGAGACTCTAAGGTGGGATTTCTTTATGAGCAGAATCAAGCTGACGACGATATACAATCAATTTCATCGTCACACCCCAGGACTTCTTCTCTGCTCTGTCAGATTCCTCTGTGCCTCTTCGGTTAATTATGTCTTCTCGGCACTGTGTACTACGACTCCTCGTTGAACCTCTTATTGAAGTATGCTAACTTCTTTCTCGGCCTCACGAAGCTTCTTTTGAGCTTTTTGAAGTCTTTTTCTCTGATTGGCAGCTTTCCTTTCGAAAGATTTGAGTTTCTTCTCTAGACTCTTGATGTGAGTTTTAATCTTAGTCGCCATCACCGGAGGAAGAGGAGTGACTGGTAAAGGAGCAGTAGCTATCGAACCGACGTCACAAATATTATCCGCCAACTATACAAGCAATTGAAAGCGGTAAATTCGAAAAGCTCATAATTTTATTTCATTAAAAGAAAGTTTCTTACAGAGATAGACAAAAAACAAACAAAAAAAAAGAGGGGGCAAAAAGTATAAGTATTCAATCTCCAACCTTCTCTTGGAGAGTTGTATCTGAAGGAGGCTCAGAGGGACCTGCATCAGCGGTTGAAGAGGAAGGTGGCTCGACAACATTCTCCTTCTAAAAAATGAAGACCCCGGAGGTAGCCTGAACTTCCTCATCATCTTCATCTCCATCTTCATAATCCAAGAAAGCGAAATCAAGTTTCAGATGCTCCTCCTCTATCGACTTTTCGCAGTCGACCCAGCCTTCTTTGTGAGTCTGATGAAAAATTTTTTCGCTGAAGGCCAGGTGATTGTTGCAGTATTCTTTAGACGCCTTAAACACCTCGACCGCAGGTGATGGTTGCGAAAGTAGGTGATGCCTTGAATTCCTCGACGGAGGAGCGCTTGACATTTTGAATGCACTTCTCAATCCTTCTCTCCATCTCTTTCTTCCTCTTCAGGGCGTGGACAAGATCAGACTCCACTTGCCCAAGGGCCCCCTGGAAATGCTTGGCCTCAGCCTCTAGTTCGTTAACTTTCACCTGAACTACTTGGGCATCCATCTCGACTTTCTTCTCGACCTCTCGTAATTGTGCCTTCCTGACCGAGCGGTCCGACCGATTGACGAGAATATGAAGCAGCTGCATTTTAAATCGATCAAGTCAGAGAAAATATGATGACTAAAAAAGAAAAAGAGGTGTGACAGGATAAATACTATACTTGGTAGCCAACAGTCAAAGACAGCTTCCTCAGACTGGAAGCGCTCATCTTGTCTATTTGCTCTAACTCCATCGAAATAACAGAATTTTCGACTGTTTTTCGGACTGCCTTTCTGTCTTGAAAAAATAAACCCTCCATAATGTTGTCGGAAAAGATCTCATCATCATCAGCCTTCTTAGAAGATCCATCCTGAGCAAAAGTCTTAGAAGGTTGAGGTCGCTCGACGATCTCTTCTCGAAAATCGACGGTCAGAGTCGGAGTAGGTGCAGATGTTGTTAAAATTACTCCGATCTCGGAAGAAAATGCTTGGTCAGCGGAGACAGGCTCTTGGCTAAGCTCGTCAGATTTTAGCTTTTTCTTTTTTCGATCCCGACGATCCGAGTCTTCCTCTTTTGTGAAAAGGAGGCATTCAATTTCATAATATTCTTTATCGAGGGTTCCATTTCTATAATTTTGTTCAACAAACGTCAGATTAGAGAGTTTATATATATATATATATATATATATATATATATATATATATATATATATATATATATATATATATATATATATATATATAAAGAAGAAGAAGAGAGAAAGTATAAACGATCCCACTCACTCTTAGGTTCACTAAAGAAAAGTCTTGTCGAGAAGAGAGATTCATCAGATAAAAGCTCATCCAAATGAGGAGCATTGTGATTCAGAAGATTCCTAAGTCCTTTCTTTTCCTCAACACTTAACTCTACGGGCTTCAAAGATGAAGCTTCGATCCAACCCCAATTCGAAAGCCCCTAGTCATCTATTGAAACACAAGAAATAAAAAAGAAATGGCTCTTCCAATCATGAATAGACGAGGGAGCACCAGAAACTAGAGAAGTGGCACCTCTCTGAGAGAAAACATATAGTCAATTGGCATATGGATGTTTTCTCTGTGTGAAGAGAGCTCGAAAGAGAAGAATCGAAGGTTGGACTCCCGTCTGAGAGTAGAGAACAAGAAATCCTATGATGCATCTAAAGAAATATGGGGACACAGAACAGAAAGCAATCTTGTAAAATCTAAAATGTTCAAGAATAAAGGAAAAGATAGAAAATCTAAGACCTACTCGAAGATTTTTTTCGTGCACCACTAACCGGTCTGGAGGTGGATTATAAACTCGAGCATCAGAATCAGGAAGTTCAAGATGGAACTCGTCTGGGATAGACTATTAGGCTCGAAAAAACTCTAGGTCACTCAAGGTCAACTCAGATTGGATCTCTCCTGGTCCGGCCAAAGGACTGGTTTTAGACCTAGGGTTTTTTGGATCCTTCATTTTTTTTTCGCATAGGACTCTCACTCACAGAGTTTTTGAAACCCGCCATGAAAATAGAAATCTAAGGAAAAAATGAAAGGAAGAAAAAATCAAGAAGGAGGTAAGAGGGACTTACCTTCAAGTAAGAAATCAAGAGGAAGCAACTATCTTTTGAGAGCTCATCACACGATGAAGAAAGAAGGAAATCTGTCCATGGGAGCTTTGCAGCAAGAAAAATGGCAAGGGGAGGAAAGATTTCACAGAAGTTAACAGGGTAAAGAGAAATAAAACAAAAGAAGCCACCCCTTTAAATAGAAAGACGCATGTCTTTTAGAGGACGTCAAGTCGGTATGAATCCCTAAAAAAGACCATGCATCATGCTTTCATTAGCTTAGCAACTGGCCAACGATCTCCACATTTAATGCATCCCAGCAGAAAAGAGCGGCATCTGGAGTGGCATCTGTGCAAATTTTGAATATTTTATCATTAGCTCGATAATTTTTTCGTCTGAAAAATCGCATACAGATATTTGATTTAAAAAGATCTCTTCACATCTCCGGCCATTCAAAATGCGGAAATAAATACTCCCATAGTCCGACCAGAGCTCAAACTGGGAGTAGGGGGTATCTGTTAGGAGTGATCTGAAATGGGCCGGTAATATATGAAGACTTAAGCCCGTTATGACCCATCGGATTCATATCAGCACCTCTCAAGCGGCCTAATTGTTATGGTTTGCCTGACCCATGATCAGCAAATATCTGTCCCGACCCTTGGTCGGAGGCTATTCTCTCCAATCCCTCATCGGTATGTTCTTGATCCGATTTTTGATCTAAAAGAGCTGGTCGAGATGCACACCTTAAGCAGTGCAGTTACATGATTGATTATGACTCGTCCGACCCCTAGTCGGTCAGTTTCTGATCCGATCTCTAGTCGAACGGTTCTTTACTCGAATTCTGGATGAAAATAATTTGATTCGACTCTTGGTCAGAAGATCAGCTGGTCGATCTCCAGTTGCATCCGATCCTTATTTGGCTTGCGTATCGGAACAACCTCTAATCAGCATAATAGCTGCGGGTCGACTGGACTTCCAGATCAACTCATCTAACTGAGCCTTGGTCAGAAGGCTATCAGTTTCAACTCCTAGTCGACATACAACACTCTCTGATTTTTTCTCAGAAGCAGATCGAAAAGCTCAAGTTCAAAGTGCAGGCACCAACTGGCCACAGCTCTCAATCCTATTTGGGTGCAATCGTCTGATTCGAAGAATTTGCCGGTACAATTGCCTGATCCAAAGAATCATAACTACATAATCGCACCGAATTCAGCCAGCTTGTCTTCCAAAAATAGTTGTACAGCAGTCTCCTCTATAAATACTCAAATTTTGAGGATCCAGATGGGTAATCCATTTTCATTGAGCTCAAAACTCTGCTTCTCTATTTGCGCGTTCTGACTTGAGCATCGAAGGGTAATCACTGTAGTATAATCCTCTAATCCGAATTTTTTTGCTGGTTGCTCTAACGCTATATTTTTTTGTCTTCTGGCATCAACCAGAAACAAGCCGCAACACCAACCATCCAAATTGGACCACAATTTCTAGACTACACATGGTGATGTGGACTCAAATTCTTGCTGGTACATTAGGGTAACTGTCACAGTCCAATTTTGGGCTTTTATTCTTGCAAAGGCTTGTATTTTTATAAAAATTTTGGACGAAAATCAGTCCTGTGACAGTAACCAAGGCCCCCAAATCTCTATGAAGAAGCATTGAGTGGGCCAAGTGCACTAAGTGAAAGAATATCATTATTTATTAATGTACAATTTATTGATGATAACTTTGATTTAAATCTGCCAGTTAAGTCTGTGATGGGTCTTGATCCCATCAAAGACTTCTAAAAGCATAATTGCATAAATTGACCATTTATAGGAAGTATAAGCTTCCTATAAATCATTTACGGCCGTCCATACTCTTTGACTTTTTCCTTGACGGTGAGGCCCACACTATCAAACACGCATCCCGATGCACGACTATAAGAAGGAGCTGGGATGGTGTATCATACGGTACATCTGGCGTAGGATATAATTTGTTGGTTCGATCTTAATGATGTCATTATGGATGGTCCATTGAATACATCCCATTGCCTACCATCCGGTTCCAGCGAAATGAACCAACGGCTAGTGTTCTTTCCAATTACACCGGGGCCAGTCTGCATCCGATCCAACAAAATCCATCCGCAGGATCAGCTGTGAGTCTATTCCAACTTTTAGGATTCCAAGCTGGCGCGTTTCCAACGGCTAGTTGGCTCATCAGTCACCGCCCCTCGCCTCTACTTTTTCTAATCAGGTGACCGTTGGGAATGGAACGCAGCAAGGAATTTAAACAAAACCTAGTCTACAGTTGAGATCTCTCTCTGGCTCTAGCTCTAGCTCTAGCTCTATCCGTATTGCCTACCATTCTCCCAAGTCCCCTCTGCCCATCGTCACTGGAGGCAACGAAAAAAAAAAAAATCGAGAAAGATCGAAGGAGGGGAAGAGTAGAAGTCCAAATGGATTCAAGGAAATCAAGCCTGAATCTTCCAGCTGGTATGCAATCTTCTCTGCGCCTGAACACAATCTCCACCCACTTCCCTTCGATCCCGAAGACAACGTCACCGTCGAAGACGACGTACAGCGATCGTTTCATACCGTTGCGGTCGTCCTCAAGGCTTCAGAATTTTGCGCTGGTGGAGAAATCTTCTCCGGTCAAGGAAGGGGGAAATGAGGCTTATTCGAGGCTTCTGAGGACCGAGCTCTTTGGAGCCGATTCGGTGCCTTGTTCTCCGGCAGGCCAGGGGTCGCCGATGAGTCCAAGCAAGAATCTGTTCCGGTTCAAGGCGGATCACTCAGCCCCCAACTCGCCACTGTCTGCGGTTATCACAGGTCAGGATGGGAGCGGGTCGGCGGAAGTCTTGATGCCGCCGAAGGTGCCGAGGAAGGTACCCAAGACTGCTTATAAGGTACCCAAAACTCTGCTTTTGTTGCTCTAAGAAAGCTGTGGTTTAACAAAAGTTCACAAATTAAGCTCAATATTAGAAGTTTAGTTTCGCATCACCGCTAACGATCCTAAAAATTGGAGGGAACTTACAAAGGAAAAGAAGATTGATAGCAAAAATGGTTTTTTGATAATTGTATTTCGACAATTGCAGGTTCTGGATGCTCCATCACTTCAAGATGATTTTTATCTGAATCTGGTTGATTGGTCCTCGCAGAATGTGCTAGCCGTTGGTTTGGGGACTTGTGTCTATCTATGGAATGCATCCACCAGCAAGGTTCTAAATCTCGGTGCTCTGTCTTGGCTTCTATTAGTTTTTCAGATGCCATATCGAGAATCAAAAGAAATTGTTCCAAGGCCTAACAGCACCAATTGTTGGTTCATGAATAGAATAACTCATTAAAATGCTATGATCTGAAAGTATATAAAAATAATTCCTACTTTAATTATTCTATACAATTGCAATCTTTTTGTGATAATGCCACCCGAAGAAAGAAAAACTTATTTCTTGGAAACATGGGTCAGTGATTAATGTCGCAAACTTCTTGCTGTTCTTGACTTCAGGTGACTAAACTATGCGACCTGGGCAACAGAGATGGTGTATGTGCCGTCCAATGGACTAGAGAAGGATCCTATCTCGCAGTTGGAACATATCTTGGAGATGTCCAGGTAAGCTAATTGTTCTCATCATGTTTCTGCCTTGATGACAGTTTCAGTTTGTCCTGATAGATTAGACAAATTTACTAGAAAGATGCTACTAAACAGAAAGAAATATAATTCTATTCAAAATTTCAACAATTTGTTCCTACACGGTATTGCATGTGGGCAATGAACAAATATTTCTGCATCTTCTAGTGAAGTAAATGTTACAGTGAAAGAACATCACAAAGAATTATACAAATTAGCCAGGAATTTGCTTTCATCAAGGTGCAACATATGGATTGATGGTGTGGACTGTTATCAGGTCTCATGTACTTGGGTCCTTGTGTGTTAACAAATACTCAAGCTATCATCGATGTAAATTGATTGCTAGAATTCTTAAAGAAAGCATTCTGTCAAACTCTGTTAATGGAAGTAACAGTCCAAATGATGGTTTGATTTCGTCTCACAGATATGGGACAGCTCTCGGTGCAAACAGATCCGAACTATGGGTGGCCATCAGACTAGAACAGGAGTTCTGGCATGGAGTTCATGCATGTTGGCTTCTGGAAGTAGGGACAAACATATTCTTCAACATGATCTTCGTGTTTCAAAGGACTATGTCAGCAAGCTTGTTGGCCACAGATCTGAGGTAGAGTTTAACATTTTCAGATTGGTACAAAGCAGAAAACACTGCAAACTAAATTTAGAGTGGTGTACTTTTGTGAGCCGGGATAATCTGATAATCACATATTTCTTCAATAAAATTCCATTTCTATACCAGGTATGTGGATTGAAATGGTCTCATGATGACAGAGAATTAGCATCAGGTGGAAATGACAACCAGGTAAATGGATCTGCTTACTAAATGGTGGTCAAAGTAATTAATATATTAACATTTATCTACTATTCTATTTTTTGCTTTGAAGTTTTCTTCAAGCTTATAAAATAGATCACCTTGGTCTCTGCTTGAACTGTGGATCAGCTACTAGTATGGAACCAGCACTCTCAGCAACCAGTCATAAAATTTACAGAGCATACAGCGGCGATTAAAGCCATTGCCTGGTCGCCGCATCAGAGCGGCCTTCTTGCATCAGGTGGTGGAACTGCTGATCGGTGCATTCGCTTCTGGAATACCACAAACAGAAACATGCTGAAATGTGTGGATACGGGAAGTCAGGTGCTGACTATTTACATATAGATTTGTATTGAGAACTTTATATGCTGAAAACTCGATCTAACATTTGAAATTTGCAGGTTTGCAATCTAGCATGGTGTAAAAATGTCAATGAATTAGTCAGCACTCATGGGTATTCCCAGAACCAAATTATGATATGGAAGTATCCATCTCTGGGGAAGGTATGCGTCGTTTATGTATATCAGAGTTCACTCACAGTAATTTTGGGGCAGCATTATGTGGAAAAGAATGCTCAAAAACAACATAACCACAACCAAAGAGCCGTCCTACATAAAATTTTGGTTTGGAATAAATTTCATCGACTGCTACATGCACCAACAAGGACGTCTTAAAACCTTATTCATAAAATTCACCAAGTTTTTTTATCTTCTATTCAATGATTTTTCTGAACATGTTGTAGGCTACTAGACCCTCTATCTATGAACGCTCCTTTATATTTCCTCCCACGATGATGCCACTGTTGTATAGGCATACTGTCACAGTATTTTCCTTCAGATCCACCAATCTTATAATTTAATCCCTATTTCAATATTTCTATTGGATTACAAAATCATATTTTATGAGCTAGTTATTATTTATTATCGATAATGTTATTGGCTTTGCCATGACTTTGCAGGCTCTACTCATGAATGTAATCATGACTTACCTTTACACATTTTCTTTCAAAACTTTTATGCATCTCTTGTCCAGATTGAGTGATATGGTGTGTACATGCATGTTATTGTTTTACTACTTGTTCTTTTCATAGGGTATGATTTTGTTAATCATTATTAAATTCTACAAATATTTTTTAAAAAAACCTTGACGGTTCATTTACTTTTTTAGAAACGATCCTTAATCTCGTTAACTTTTGTAAAATTATTATTTTCATCCTTGTTGCCTTAGGATGATAAATCCCTGTTGCCTTCTTGTAAAGTTATAAAATACAGAGAGAGGAATGAAAAATATTGCAGCTAGGTAAAGGACATGTGGTATAAAATATGATTGATGAAACTGGTCCTTAGTAGACGGGATAACGTGCGTTTTTGCTTAATGAGCACCACTACTGATATACGTATGACTCTATTTACGCTGGAATCATCTAATATAAGTGTACTCTCTCTCTCTCTCTCTTTTCGGGTGAGATCTATATTGACTAGAAAGTGTATTGCTTTGTATTTACCTTATGTTGAGCATTATGGATAAATTTTCCTTCTTATATCATATTTGTTTACTTTTTTGAAGTTGAGCTGAACTCACTAAAACCAACAGGTAGCTACTCTAACCGGTCACACGCTCCGGGTTCTCTACCTTGCCATTTCACCTGATGGGCAGGTAACCACGCTCTCTAGTTGGCAAATGCAAGCATATGAGCATGACCGTTACATTCACATCAATCAATAATGTCTCATTAACTTAACGCATTATATGTTCTGTTGGGATTATCTTGCAGACTATAGTCACTGGAGCCGGTGATGAGACACTCAGATTTTGGAACGTCTTTCCGTCTGCAAAAACACCAGTAAGCATTCCTTTATGCAGATCTCATGTCTTCTTGGAATGGAAGTTGCTTAGCCGTTGTGGGAAATGTTATGATCTATATTCTAACAAGGTGCGTCATTCCCAGGTCCCTGTACGTGACTCTGGAGTTTGGTCCTTGGGACGGACCCACATCAGATGACCATCATTTTTTAATAGAAGTGTAATCCTCGGATAAACCCAAATTGATTCACAGACATTACTTGCATTAAACAAGGTTTATGCTAACCATTTTTTTTTTGTAAATGGTCCAATCAGATAAAACTTACACAGATAATATGTGAATCTGCTTTTATCAACTAACAGAAGCCAAATCAAATGACTGATTCCTTGCTCTTTTCACTCTATTGAATTTAGAATCATTGTATTGGATGGAGAAACAACAGTTCAGAATTGTCTTCTGCAAGCAAGTGCTGGTGTTTTTTCACCTGTTATGTGGCTTCATTACAGCCTTTTTCATTTTCATTGCCAAATGCTATTATAGTTGTGAAAGTAGAATTACGGCAATGACCTCATTTTTGTCGAGCTTCCTCGGATAACTCTTAGAAATTACTGTAGTGGCAAATTTATATTCGTCCAAGAGCACCATTGGGTTATTTGTAAGCATTGGTTTCTGACTGTTTTCACTGCACCCTTTTTTTCCAAAAAATAAAAAAAACCCACCTCAGCGTCACCGTGTCGACTTGAAAAAAGCACAGTGAACGCCAAGTACATATGCAGTGAAAACAGATCAGAGAGAAGGAAATGTACGTCTCAGACTTCTGCAGGACCTCTCAATGTAGCTAAGCCGCAGGAGAATGGAACAAAAACTAGTAGACGAAATGCCAAAGCATCCAATAAACCCATCTCATTTAGTAAAAGACAATGTTGCCGAAAAACACACTCTCTTTTTTTTTTCCTTTTTTTTTTCAAAAAAAAAAAAAAAAACACCACCTCAGTGTTACCGTGTTGACTTCAAAGAAGCACAGTGAACACCTAAGTACATATGCAGTGAAAACAGATCAGAGAGAAGGAAATGTACGTGTCGGACTTCTGCAGGATCTCTCAATGTAGCTGAGCCGCAGAGGATGGAACAAAAACTAGTAGACGAAATGCCAAAGCATCCAAAAACTCTCTTTTTTTCTTTTTGTGTGTATCATCGGTTCAAAAGGGCAAACTTAAAGAGTGATTCCATCGAAATATTTACTCGGTTTGCTTTCTTTCTAATTCTATTTTAGTTTATTTAGAGATAGATATCAAATTCATTCAAAGAGTTCGAGCAGCATACAACATCAAACACATTCAGAAACAGCATATCAGATAGCTGCATCATGTCATCAGATCAAAATTGAGTGACCCCAGCTTCTTACAATGAGAACATAATTTTTTTAGCATAATCCTGTCTGAATGGCACTACCGCAGACCTAGGCATATCAAATAAATTTCTCTTGAAGAAGATCTAGTTGCCTTGGGCCTTAACCATGATACTTTCTTGAAACGAAGTTTGCAGAATTTGCCGAATCCTGGAACCATGTGAACAATGATAAAGTGAGACCTAGAAGTCAATGTATTAGCAGCAGCAACAGTAACATGCAGAGAATAACATCGCTAATTGCATTCCAGGAAGGGTAATAACCTTGTATATCTTCACTCTCAAGAAGCTTAATCACAAGGTTGCCCCCATGTTGAAGAACACCATCCTCATTTGCATCAGGTTCAGAAATGCTCAGACAATCCTCTAGATCTGTATTATTAGCTGAACTAGGTTGGCGTACCCTCCCAACAGCCAATGAGAGTGCTCGCATCCCCAGCTCACATGATATAGCTGTATCTTTTGTTGTGATCCCGGAAACCGTAGGACACATATCTGATAGTATCACAGAAAATCCTCTTTTCTGAAACACAATGGACAAACGTGCTTGTAAATTCATGATTCAATTTGGTAGGAACTACTAAAAGACACATGCATGTCCGCATGCTCCAATCAGTGAATACAACATACTAGAGTCTAACAAGTACAATGCATGTGAGAATGCTATGGGTGGCTACAATCCTCCAATCTATTTTTTTAACTTAATATTTATAACAACACCTTCAATTTTAGAAAATGCAATCTCTTGTTTCTCACACTTAAAAATAGAACTGAACCAAGGCGTATTCATTTTACATGGGAGTAGTTATAGCAGTGAAATTGTGGAGGCGAAGGAATGGAGGCTCACACACAACACTGCATCATTTGGGTCTATTAGTGGACTAGATAGATGAAGATGAAATGACAAGGGTCAGGATGGGCAACAGAACACAAATAAAATGTTTGCTGACTTCCCTATCAAATAGACTCCTTAAACTGTAGATATAAAACCATAGAATAATTCTTTTTGCCAACTTCATATTTCAGGTTACCAAAAATATATCAGACAATATCACAACAATAACCCTCATTCATAATCAAGTCCTTTCTTTTCAAACCTCCACAATCATCCTGCAAGTAAAGCAAGTTCTGATTTCAAAATCCATGTCTCCTCACCTAGTGAGATCACCAAATAAAAATCATTTTCACCACTAAGTTAAAAATTTTAAAATCCAGTATCATTCCCGATTGGGAAGGCAGTATAAGCCCTCCCTTGGTTACATCCTTTATCCTTCATAGGTTTTGCAATTATTGGCATCATAGTCAACAATAGTTTACAGACTCCCACCAATAAAAGGCGAAAGTGAAACGAGAAGTCCATTGGAGAAAAGTGGTGAAAAGTAGAGTACACAGAGCATGATAATCACATTACCCAGCTAAACTCTAATAAAGTAATGAAAGAAAAACAAATCATGAAGTAGTTCGTAGAGGTATAATTAACAAAGTGGAAAAGAACAGAAACAACAAAGAGCTAGGAGGCAGCCTACTGCATGTTCTGCCTAAGTTGCCTTGCTCTCTCATGTTTAATCGAGACAGTCAGCAAACACTTGAGTCTTTGCAGAATAAGTAACTGCCTCCCCAAATGGCTACCACCTATGAACACACGAAAACTAAAAAGAATATCAGAAGCTTCTCTCACATCTTGCATTTCATAAGCTACAACATGTCAAACAAGTAACATGCTCCATTAACCTTGTGAGTTGTTAACTATATGCCATGGTGGTTTTTTGTCTGGCAATGTACTATTCAGAGTAATCATGTTTCTTGCGTAAATGAGCACAAATATCCCAAGCACTTAAGTGTAAACTTCCACAGTCTGATACTAGGAAGCTACTAAATTGACAAATTATAAAATTAAAATTACAGTTAAGGTCATGAGCAAGAATAAGATAAAACCTGAGGAGACATTGCCCTAACTTGATCCTTCAAAAGATTCATCACATCAGCACAAACTGTTCTCACTCTCGAGTCACAATGAGAACAAGGAACCTTTACCTTCTGCTCTGCAACCAATGAAGCCACTATCAAAACAACCCAAAGGAACACACAAGGCAATCTAATTCACCATCTCAGTAAATTCCTGGATTAGGCTAAGCAGTCACGACTGACCTTCAGATCAATACCCACCACGACCCCACCTTTCTCCAGAGGACCCAAGGTCTGGCAAGCCACCTAAACATAACACAACAGAAAAGATGATCTTTTTAGCAATAAAAGCCGAGTGGCAGACGCTCTGGCTCCCTTTCACTCCCAAAAAAAAAAAAGAAAAGAAGATCTTTTTGCTGCATATATCGCCCCAATAACTATCAAAAGAAAATCCCAGAAGAGAACGGTAGCTACCATAAATATTTCGAAGGAAACATTCCAAACAGCAGTCTTTTTTTTTTTTTTTAATGTAGGATATACAGAAATTAACCAATTTGAATTAAAACAAAAAGTTGATTTTACAAAAAGTAAGGAAAAAAAAAGGTTACTTTTTTGTTCATTTATCATAGACAGAATGCCGAAAAAGCACCAAAAGCAAAAAAAAAAAAAAAAAAAGTCCAAAAAATTTTACAGAAAGTTTCAGGATTTTTTTCTTTTCCGGTAAAGAAGGATTAATAAAAAGGGAGATAACTTTACCTGAAGCCAAGCACCAGGAGCACATCCAAGATCAAGGATGGAAGCTCCCGGAGTAATCAGTTTGTACTGCTTCTGCATCTGGAGAAGCTGCCGCAAAAATCAAAATAGCGATGTTACTGTTGGATTTTAATCGAAGGAAACGCTCAAAAATCAAGCCAAAAAAGAAAAAGGGAAAGGAAAAGATGTGACCTTGAATGCGGAACGGGCGACGTATCCGAGGCGCTGAGCCTCTCTGTAGAAGAAATCCGGCGCTCCGACACCGCTCATATCTTCCGACTTCCTTAGCTCCACCTCCTCCAGTTGCCGGGTTATTGGAGTTGGAGGGGGTCTCAGCACAGAGCGAGACCCTTTTTTCGCGGTTTATCAAGCGCTTCGTCGATCCGCCGACGCTAAAACCCTAGACAGGGCTTGGAACGTCTGGTCTCGCCTCTTGATCAAATAAACTTAAATTGAAACAGAGATTGGTTCGAAAAATAATAGGCTAGTTTGGACCTTGCTCTGAAAAAGGTGAATATTGGGCTAGTCCGTGGAGCCAAAATAAACTTGCGGCGTACTTGGTGAGCAAATATTCGTTACATCGATGATGCCACATCATATTTATAATAAATTAATTAAAAATTAAAAATTAAAAATTGATGAAATAATATAGAGCATCATCATGAAAATTAATGAAATATATGACACTCGATGATATGCAAGTATTTTTATTAATTTATTATAAATTTGACGTGACATCACTGTTGTAATGAATATTTGGTTGAGAGAGTTTGACTCCAAAAATAAAAATAAGGATGAAAATGATTGAAAAAGTTTCATTTTGATTTTGATTTCAGATGGAATAAAGATATTTTTATTCTTCAAAATATAATTTTTATATTTTTTTAATATTTAAATTTTAATCGAGTAGTAGAAAGTTGTTGAGGATTTTTTGCTACAAAAATGAATATAACCATAGGAAGAGGAATCCTCGCTAGCGGTTGTTCAGCAGCAAAGTAGCAATGCGCTAAGATGCAGAAAGCAATTTAGCCCCATCCATAAAAATTTCTGCGGGAAAAGAACGGAACACATGCGCAGAGAGATGCTAAAGCTCTTATTAGGTCCATTACCTTACAAAGAGAGGAAGGATAAATATCAATCTCAATCATGAATCAGACATCCTAAGGCCATTTTTATTATTATTTTAATTTATTTTAATTTTAATTTTGATCATAAATTAAATATATTTTTGGTTCAATCTAAATAAGCTAGTCCAGAAAACACACTCAAAGAAAAATGAGTGGAAGGCCCTCGAATTTGGATTAGACTGGATGAGGCCAAATTTTTATCTAATACTGATCTATTTTTATGATATGACCGAAAGAACTATCCCCGCCACATGTGATAGTGGCAAGGATAATATCATCTAAACTAAGGTTAGGTATTAGGGTGCAAGACCTATTATATTTAAAGACTACATAATTAGGGCCAAAACGTGCAAGGCTCAATTTCCACTGACCATACTATAATTTTGACATCAAATGGAAGGATTTGGTTTGAGGCAGCGGCCGAGGCTTATAGGTGGACCTATTTGCATAACATGCAATCAAATTGCTGATCAAGCATCCAAAAAATAGCAATCAACCTAGACTGTAGCCACATGCTTGCATCATTTTATGATATTGTCATGAAAATATTGATGAAAAATTGATATCTATCCATCTCTATTAATACTTATGTCATGTTATATTGCATTGTCATGAAAGGGCAACTCTTTGACATGACATGTATGACATTGGGTGGTTGTGTATGAAGAGCACCAAGAGGTTCGCCAATGCCCCTTTTCACACCTGACTTGGTGGAGTGTGGTTTTGGTATCTTAATTAAAGCCGTTTGGAAAGAGATGGGGGAAGGGTTGCAAATGTAGACCATAGACTATTTTACAATTTGATGTTTTTTGCCATAATTCTCTTTCTATACTGCAATTTCTTCTTTTATTAATACTGCATAGTATTTCAACATGCTTGTTTATATTTCTATCCTGATTGATATGTCGGTGTTGAACATTCATTTACTTTCTAATATTTACGTCAATTAAATGGTGGATAATATATTGGAAGTCATGTTACATGAAAATAACTGATTCATAATCAAAATGATGTCTTGATATTTGTTTGGTCTCGTATTCTCTGAGATAGGGTTTCCATTTATAAATTCACAGCTAATTATAATGGACCATCTAAAATAGTGGGGTGGCATGCCTATATGTTTTAATAATGATAATACATTTGACACTTCTATTGAGTCCGTAAAAAATCATTTACTCTTTAAAGTGCATGGAACCAAAGGAAAGGGCCTTGAGGTAATTTGCATGGTATGTGCAAACCTTTTCTGCCCATTCAAATAATAGTTTGTTTTCATGCAAATTTATGCACAGTGTTAATGATCAATAGAATCCTAAATACCTAACAGAAGAAACCTTCAAAACACTTTAGATTGTGCATCACATGACTGCTAATAAACTAATATTTTGGCCAATGTAAATGATCTTGTGGAATTTATTGGCATAAATTGTTCATTGTTGTAGTTAAATGTCCATGATAGCTCTCCAATTTTTCTTTGCCCTGCCATTTCTCAGGAAATTTGCATCTCATTCAAGGAGGCATAGTTAATCAAATGCAAAATTCATAGATTTTTAATTCATCCATCTTTTTCTACCATGCTCTGAATGTAGTAGTTGGGAAGGTTGTATGATGCATGAAGAATGTGATCCATTATTTCAATTGGCGGAAATCTATTAGCATGCTACAGATTAGTAGCTAGATTTCATCCTTCAATGGAAGTCATTGTGCGATATTATACATGCAGATACTATGCATTGTCTAAGATCGTGGTCACACCATCCTAAATATGAGATGATCCTCAATTTTGCTTGCCCATCTACTTTGGAACATAATAAGGCATTTTTGTCACTACTTAATTGCTTCGATCTTTAAAATTTTAGATAGATGGTCATTGAAAATCATGTTTGATACTTATCAAGGTCATGTTACATCAGTTTGATGGCTCCGTTCTCAACATTTCCTCTCATATTAGCCCAATGAAAAAAAAAATTAGTTGAACTAAAATCGAGCCTATTTGGACGAGTTAAGCTGGGGACTTGTATTTCTAACTCAAGCCAGCCCTTGTATTGATTTCTCCAACCCTACCTAACCCATTGTTTTCTTGAGCTAAGTTTGTTTTGAGCAAGATTAGTATTGAGTTTTGTGTCCCATTGATCTAGTTAGATATTCTATAATAGTAATTTTGAGATTGGAGAAAGGCCTTAGCTTTGTTTTTAGATTAGTATTATTTTGGTTGGGTTATATTTGGATTTACTTGTGCAATTATATAATTTAACAAGATCAAACAAAGAAACCAAATAGAACGTGCAAATCTCTCATAAGTTTATTTATTATAAAGTTGGATCGATTAGGATGTGGCTAGATTGGATTTCAGGTTAGATTAGGGCCAGGTTTGTATTGTGTTTTAGCTCAACCATTTAAACCAATCCAACCATTTCCCAAGCTTATCCGCCAGGTAGGTCGAGCATTTATTTCTAATACACATCTTTATCAAAAAAAAAAAAAAAAAAAGTTCGGCCAAGTTTGTGTATAAATTCTAAGCCAGTTGCATCTGCAGCCGGAAAGGCCCATCCGATTAAATTGCTCCATCGAGAATTTCTTTGTGCAGCGAGACAGTGTAGAAAATTTGATGTGAAGTCCATCATTTTATCTGATTAATTTACATAATTATTATTTTTTTAATATATATTTAATATCAGTAGATTAATTTTTTTATTTAATAATTTTATATAATAATAATATTTTTTTAAAAAATTATAATTTTTTTCATAAAAATTATGACATCTTGGTAGAAATAATTTTTGTGAAGAAAAAGCATAATTTTTATAAAAAGATGTTATAATTTTTATGAAGTGATATCATAATATTATTTTTATATATATTCATTATTTTTTTTTCTATACAATATTATAATATTCTTTCATAAAAATTATGATACCTTACTTCAATTTAATATTTTTTATTTTATATTTTAAAATAAACTAAAATTTATTTTCAGATCTTAACGAGCTCATTATAGTCAGCAAAGTCTTAAAAGATTGTGACACACACACTTTAGCGAATCTTGACTTAGATTTTGGAAGGTCGTAATTTTAGATCATAATTAATCTATGATCTATTGACAGTGATTTTTTTATAAAAATATTATAATTTTTATAAAAAATATTATAATTTTTTTAAAAAAATTATTATATAAAATTTTTAAATAAAAAAATTGATGAATAAAATGATGCACTGCATATCCAATTTTCTGCACCGCCAACGATCCAAGGGTTTCTATTGCTCCATGTTTTGTTTTTATGCATGGTAACCGACTGCCTACGGAAAAATCGTTGGATGGACCAGCTGCAACGGAACCAGAACAAATGCCGGAGCATATGCGCGCAATCTGAAATTGGTGAAATACAGGGGGTAGCGTGGCGTGTGGTCCACCGTGGGATTTGACGCGGTCCAATTGCACTGCTGCATGCAGTACTGAGGCCAGCCAACGAGGGTGCAAAGCGTGTTCCACATGACTCCCGTGTCTAGGATGCCCAACGAGACCTTCTAGAGAAATCCAAACGGTCTTCTTCCCTCCTCCCCTCCTCTGGCTCCAGTTCAGCTCTCTCTCTCTCTCTGCGACGGCCATGGCGGATGCCTCTCCGAAAACAGTTCTCGTCACTGGTGCCGGAGGTAGAACAGGTGATCCCCTGCTCCCCATCCTTTTTTTTTTTTTTTTGCTTTTTACGAATCAAACTACCTGTTCGCGTTCTATCTTGATCTGGGGTTCTCTAATTTTTTTGACCATCTCGTGGATTTCTAGTGTTAATTGATATGAAGTCGCCAAAATCTTTCGTGTTTCAGTGATGATTTCATGTTTATAAGATGACATCTTTGCTTCAGAAAAAAAATGATCTTAGGGTTCCATAAAGAAAATATGAGAACGGAGATGCGAACTATTGTTCGTCAAAAGATTTTTTTTTATCTTAGATGAAAAAATAAAGCAATTTTATTCCCTATGATCTTAGGGTTCTATAAAGAAAATATGAGAACGGAGATGCGAACTATTGTTCGTCAAAAGATTTTTTTTTATCTTAGATGAAAAAATAAAGCAATTTTTTTCCCTGGCAAAAAGATTTATTTGAATAAAAAAGAAAGAAAACATTTCGCCGTTGCCGGGGATCGAACCCGGGTCGCCCGCGTGACAGGCGGGAATACTCACCACTATACTACAACGACAACCTTCGATGAGTGCAGTCTAAAAGCTCCTTAATAAGTGCTTGAGCGATGCTTGTCCTTTTGGATGACATAAGGATAGCGCTGCAAAAGAGATGCCGAAAAGTATCGGCTTTGTTTTGGACTGGGGATTCTCATGATGGAAATCACACAGGTTCAAAGTTGGTGAATTTAGCTAGTTCTCTCAGTAAGAATCTGGAAGTAATCACTGTGTGCATACATATAAAAGGTGATCCACAAGCCTGCCTGCTATAATGATATCAGATTAGTGAAGCATGCTGATGGAATCATCAGATACAGCTGATCGCAAGATGGCGATGAAGTCACAAAATCAAATTGGATCGCTGCTGGTTAAATCAGACATTCCACCTATGTTCTCATTATTAAAGTTTATTACAAGATTTTTTATGACAGAGAAAGATCAATTTCTGCGAAATATTAAAGTACTTACATGCGCATCTATGAGAATTTGCACTCATGACTGCGTCTGGTATTCAAAACTCAGGCTTTAGAGATGCTTTGGTCCCAAGGGCACCGGTATATTTTAAGATCATGTGACTGATTGTCAAATAATATAATTACCCTTATGACTCTTATTTAACATCTGCTGCAATCGTCATCAGTTTGCATTTTATACCAGCATTAAAGTGCTTCCAGGTCATTTTATTTGTAGCCAGCAATTATGACAGAGAAAATTGCAAAAAGTGAAGGTTTGATTGTTGGATTTTCAGACCGTTGAGCGCTTGCTTTGATAGTATCACCAAGAGGATGGGGTTTTGATTCCAGTTAGTCTTGGCTCTCGAGAGATAGGGTGCGTATAGGGTGGAAGGTGGGGTTTGGCCTCTCTTAATCTTTAAAATAAGAAAAAAAAGATAGCTGGATTTTCAGTGGCAGATAGAGTGTTGGATGGTTTACCTTCTGTTCGTCTGTCTGAAAATAAAATGGTACCATTTCATTCTTAGATTTTTTTCCCCTCTTGATTCATTTTCAGGTCAAATTGTTTATAAAAAATTGAAGGAGAGAACAGATCAGTTCATTGTGAGGGGCCTAGTTAGGACACCAGAAAGCAAAGAAAAAATTGGAGGAGCTGATGATGTTTTTGTAGCCGATGTAAGGGATGCTGCAAGTATTGTTCCTGCTGTACAGGGCATTGATGCTCTGATCATTCTCACAAGTGCCGTTCCAAAAATGAAGCCAGGGTTTGACCCAACCAAAGGTGGACGCCCTGAGTTCTATTTTGAAGATGGATTATATCCTGAGCAGGTATAATTCAGTTGTTGATTTTCTTTCAAGACAGTACTTGTACTAAACCTTTTCCCGTTTACTCATTGGGTGAATGTTTGGTATGTTAGGTTGATTGGATTGGTCAGAAGAATCAGATTGATGCTGGTAAGTCTCACTATTATCTAATTCATTTGTCCAATTTTGAATTACTATAAGCTTTGTTAAACATTGTCACCCTCTTGTACAGCCAAGGCTGCTGGGGTGAAGCATATAATCTTGGTTGGGTCTATGGGCGGAACAAACCCTAATCATCCCTTGAACAGCCTTGGAAATGGAAATATACTGGTAAGTGTTTAGTTTTGATTTTGTAGTTGTATTCTTTTTTATATTTTCTTAAAAGTGGTTATGTTTAGATGTTTATGTTTCTCATTTTGCTTTTCCTCTCTTTCTCTAACTCCTTTTTTAGTTCTTCTTGTTGATATTTGTTGGGCCAGTTTGTGTTCTGCGCCATGTCTTTCTTTCTGCCCTTGAATTGCAAGCTTTCTTGTGAGATTTGATGCTTGACTAAACCTGTATTAGCATTGAACAAAACATTTTTTGATCATGTAATCATCATCGCAGATACTCTGGTGACTCCTAACTAGCAGTATGTTATATTTACTGCCCTCACTGGAATGTGTATGAATCTAGGAGATCTTTTGTCAAAATTTTGTTGGGTTGATGGTATAATTGAAGGATGCGATTTCAACAAACTAATGACAGGAGCATTTGACTTTTATGTAGTTTGCATGTTATTTTGTTCTCTGCATATCTGCATGAACCTGCATCTTCAGAACTTGCCAAATAGCTTCGGTTTAATCTCAACCTTCATTTGAAGTCCCAAAGGACTTTTTAAATTGCCAAGTTATGCAATAACAATGTTTTAATATGAAATATCTAAAATGACATGGAAATATCACTGCTTCTTGTAACAGAAGTTCCTTCCATCACTTAAATCCCAGAGCACTCATTGATCAAAAAGGTAGTGTTATTGCTTTTTAAGGATTCTATGCATTTTTCAGACCACCCACTTGCATAGTGCCCTTGTTAGCACTTAAAACTAAGCATATAAGATTTGTTCACTAATATATTTCTCAGTTGGTTCTTCCAGGTACTAACAAGTATTTAACTTGGAGCAATTGATCTTGGAATACATTTGTTTTTTCTCCTTGCAACAATTATTCTGGACCTTTAAACATCTTGTTGTCATATGCACTTGCTCAACGGGGAATAATTTCACCGGGTATCAGCACATGGTAAAATTAGCACGTTATGTTGTACTACAGGGGCCCTTTCTTTAAGACCTGGGCTTTGCAATTTGGATCTTGTGAAGCTGTGAAGCATTCCTCTTTTAGCTGTCACTTAAAAATTTAATATCTCTAGCTTTCCATATATTGCAGAAAGTTTTGGATTATACTGTGATGTCCAAGGTAATTAGTATGGCTGCTTTTCTCAAGTCCAAATTATCTTAATGGTGCCCATAAGAATCTTCTGAACATAGTTCATAACCTCTAAAGTCCAGCATGAGTGACCTTTGTAATCTTGTTTGGAATTGAATATTTGCTTCACAAATGTTAAGTCCTGATAATGGTGATGTTTGAACAATTACAGGTGTGGAAGCGAAAGGCAGAGCAGTACTTAGCAGACTCTGGAGTACCATACACAATTATAAGGTTTGGCTTTTGATAATATATTATCAAAAATCAAAGTATACTGCATTAGTTTTTGGGGATGATAACATCTGGTCATTTTATATATGTTGTTTTAATGTTCATATATATGACTTTCCATTTCAATGATTGTCCTTCTAAATAGGTTGGAGTATCAGCAAAAGCTGTTTTTGTTGGATATACATATACACATAGATTGACATGTATGTATACATATGTGTGTATGTTTATGTATATGTGTGTTGCTTCCATTTTCTTCAGAAATTATAGAATGAGCTTTACAGTTAAAACCAATCATTTCTGTCTTAAACACAAGTTGCAGTAGAATTTTACTGAAAGCATATACATTTCAGACCCATAACCTTCTTTTCCAAAACCAAAGTGTGAGTTTAACACTTGAAAGTCAGAACCTATGGTTGCCTTTACACATTTAGCAGTAAGGTGGTGGCATTTTGAAGATGCAAATTCTTTGTTCTGTTCTCTACTTATAAAAGTTTCAACTGGAAAAAACCATCATTTTAAGAATTCTTGCTTAAACCAGGGCATCAAGTCCGCTTGCATAGGTACAATGATCTTTTTTCTCATTACCTTTTTTTCTTTGAACGTGGAAAATAGGGGGTGGCATTATTTTATTGCCTGACAATCAGGTTATAACGGGAGCCAAACTAGTCATGGATTATGGGCTCTTTGTGTGAAACGTTCATCGGAACAACTTGCAAATTTCTAAAGCAAGCATAACTGTATTATGATAACCTTTTAAATGAACAACCAACTGCTGAGTCTACTCACCAGAAGATTAATGTTTAATCTTTATGCAGCAAACTGCAATTAAACAATTCAAGTTTAACATTATATATGCCCAGTTTTGGAATCATGTATTGACCTACGTTATTCTTGACCAGAGCTGGAGGATTACAAGATAAAGATGGGGGCCAACGAGAGTTGCTCGTGGGAAAAGATGATGAGCTTCTCCAGACAGAAACTAGGACGATACCTAGGGCTGATGTTGCAGAAGCTTGCATTCAGGTTCGGCTTAGTTGAGCAACTATATTGGTTTGATTTGTTTAATCGAAGAGTTAAAATTGCAGCCGGTAAAACACGTTAGTTTTTGACAAGCATATTCTACCTCCTGATCATAAGACTTAAATTAGGACAGTTACAGCAGGCACTATTTTTTATGTATCATGGCCACAAATTTTTTAGTATTGACGATAACAAAGTTGTCTGACATGGATGTGCTTTAAACTCACAGCAAAGTACAAGCGACATGTTTTTCTTTCTTAAGAAAATGGCAATAACATTCGGTACCATTTAGCATTAACTAAAAATTCTTCTACAACAGTGTAGGCCAACTATTTAAGGATTGCTTTCTGTGATTGACAGGCTTTGCAAATTGAGGCGGCAAAGTTCAAGGCGTTTGATCTGGCGTCAAAGCCAGAGAATCTGGGTACACCAACAAAAGATTTCGGGGCACTCTTTGCCCAGACTAGTGCTCGTTTTTGAGTAGCCAATTATGAGGCTCCATTGGTGGACCCTAAATTGTTGTTGTTGCAGTTTTAAGCTGAAAAACTTGATGACAAACTGAGAAGAGAATGGAAAATAATGGCTTATATGTTGTGGTTCACTCGAAATAAAATAATGGTTTATATGCTGTGGTTCACTCAAAAATCAGTTCTTACGAAAGCTTGTCTTGAAATTTGGTGCTCATGAGTTTCTAGATGCTACAGTAATCGTTCTCTCATATCTTTGTTGTGGCTTTAGATACTATGGGGGTGTAGAGATTGCAGGGATATGGATTGCTCGGTGCAAGGTATAAATCCAACAGAACTTGACCAATAAGCAATGAGAGAATCTGGGTATCAAGCTGGTGATGGTTTCCCTTCAGCCTTATTTATCAGGTCTTAATCGTTAGTAATGTCTGCAATAAATCTGATGTAATCTTTTTGTTCGAATTGTTCCCGTAACTTCTGGTGCAAGGCTTTTCCAGCATCTACAAGCTTTGAGAATCGTGGAGTCATTTATGGATGGATGTCTTCTGTTGATTTTTCTTAGATATCCAACTATCCAAGCGTTGCTGCTTGGTTGCTACTCAGTCGAGTGGGTTGCCCTCCCTTTCATTCGAAGGAGAAAGATTTCTCTTGGATATGCCTTGAACTAAGTTAATATTCTTGTTTTGTTTTTTTGGTAAACTATATTCTTGTTAACGAAGGTGTGTCGACTCTGTTGAAATCGCTGTCCCACACCAAGATAAAAACGCTATTTTCTTCTTTTTTTTTTTTTCTTGAGTTATGTTGCTCACATTCCTCAGGAGCTTAATTCCTGTAGAAAATCTTGTATGACCCAAAATTCGTTCCAGCAAAGTTTGGAAAATATACGTTTAGGTTTTTGTGTACGTGCGTTAAGGTAATTTTTGAAAGGTATATATTTAAAAACCCCTGTACAGTGATGCATTATATGCAACTGCCTTAGTGCCTTATTTAGAAATTAGATTTTGATATCGTTTTTTTTTTTTTTAAATAAGGGATATCGCTTCAATCTCGATTCAAAATAAATGGTGATATTAACAAAGACGTTCCAGGGGAACTAATGAGCTATTCTGAAAAGTTTATGGAAAATGGCCGAGGAGGGCATATATCACACATTTGGAATTTTTGTTTTTTTGAAACTTATTTTTGGCACTGATATGTAGTTTTTAGTTTTCTTATGAAGCTATTGAAATAGCTTACCTGATTTATAAAAAATAAAAAATTATAAATTCGAATCAAGTTATAAATTCACTCATGTTTTATTGCTCAAACAAACAAAATATGAATGACGTGAAATCCTAGAAGTTGCCACGTCATTGATAAAAAAAATGACACGCGGATCCTGCAGGCCAACTTGGCCAATAAAAACAAGAAACTGCTTTGTCCTCTCACGAACTCTCGACCGTACGTCAATTAGTGAAGGAACCACAAACCACGCCAAAAGGAGTAAAGAACGCGAACACAAACAAAAACGGATGCGTGGACTGGCACCCTTTCCGCCAAGCAGTCAAACCACGAAACTCCTCCGGACCTTTCAACATTTGGGAAGATCGGACGGTGGACGAGGCAGCTTCTGGTTGGGGAGGCTCCCATCCAAGACCAACCACGCCATCTTCAGACCCCAACTCGTGTGTACCTCCAGGTGGCAATGCATGAACCACACACCTGCATGGGCCCACAAACCCAACTCAATATTTATACTCCAGGCAAAGCATCGATCAAGGTAAAGATATGGCATTGCCTAGCACTAGCAGGCATCTCTACATGCAATTGTCTACTCACCAGGGTTATCAGCACGGAATCGGATGGCGACCCACCCACCGGCCGGCACCCCAACCGTGTTCCTCTCCGCCGGGTCCACCAGGTTGAAGTTGGCCGGGTCCTTTGCCGGATTGTAGTTGCCAGAGCCTTGCCCCACGACGAAGAAGTTGAAGCCGTGGAGGTGCAATGGGTGGCTCTCCGCCCCTAGGATGCTGGTGTCCTGCATCACAAGCTCCACGGTGGCGTTGAAAGGAAGCACCATCAACTTGGTCCCATTGCTCACCGCTGTGTTGTTGGGAGGGGTCCCCGTGTAGTTGAATGGGATCAGCGGACTGTACGGGAAGTCCGGGGAGTAAACGCCCCTTGACTGCCCAAAGAAGTGGGCCTGGAGGAGAGCTGTGGTCGGCATCGTGAAGGATATATTGCTGACGGTCGCGGCGAACTTGGTGCCGTTGGGCCCTTGGCAAGTCTGGTTCTTCGGGCATGGGCTCGTCCCAAGGCCCACGGTGAAGAAGAATCGCCTATCCACACTTTGTGGTACGTTGGCAGGAAACTGAGCGGTTGCCAGGCTCCGTAATCTGCTGGTGAAGTTTGCGACAAACGCCGTATCGTTCAGAGATGGGAGGGTTGGTCTGAAGAGTGGGAGCTTCTTACTAAAGCTTGCTCTGGAGGAAGTATTGGGATCTTGGTACTCAAGAAAGCCAGCCACCGTAGAGTTATCGAAGGCGCCGGCTCCAGTGGCATAGGGCCTTGCAGCCATGAGGAAGGTGGAATGGAAGAAGCTGGGCCTGGTACGGAGGAGGACGTTGGTGGTTTGACCTGGTGCTATGATGAGGGTGTCGGTGTCGAAGGGCTTCACATAAACAGCATCAACGTCCACGATGGTGAGGGTGTGGTTTGCAATGCTGAAGAAGAGCTCGTCGTTGAGTGCAGCGTTGATCATACGGAGAAGGTACGTCTTTCCGGGCTTCACTTTCAGCTTGAATGTATCTGCCAAACGCCACCACCCACCATTTGTAATTAAACTTTGCCAAAAATGCCTAAAAACTACTCGAAGTACTCCACTATCTATAACTTTCATTTAAAGGTACCTTTAGCCGAGCAGTTGTACAGGGGACCAGGAAGCCCATTGATGGTGTAGGCATCAGAGACGTTAGGACCGCCACCCGTCTGAAGAGCCTGGCTAATGACTGCCTCCGTGTCAGCGTTCCACCATTCCCCTGCAAAATATTACAAATTTTAATTCCATGGATGTTACCAAGCTTCAAATCAAAGACAATCCGTAGTTAAGAGATTGTAACAACTAAAATATATATGCGTGTACCAAAGATGATGGGGACTTCTTTGTAGGGTCTGGAGAAGGGGTAAGGGACGCCGCGGGCGGGGAGAATGATGATGGGCCCGTAGAGGGTGGCCCTCAGCCACGAGATGTGTGCGTGCCAGAAGAGCGTCCCTCGCTGGCCGACGATGGTGAAGTTATACACGTAGCTCTGCCCTGTCTGAATGGGGCATTGGGTCACATACGCCGGACCGTCAGCCCATCCACTCCGCAGCTGGCGAACACCATGCCTGTTCGTTCCATGCATTGATCATTTGGTTCACACAACATTCATTGTATCGTTAAAAAATCATAATACAAAAACATGGGGGACTAAACGCTCGTTGGTACACTCGAACACCTTGAATAGAAGTAGTGTAACGGGAAAACAAAGTTTCATTAGCACACATACCAGTGTAAAGTGACATTATACGGAACGTGGTTAACCACCTTAACCACAACTCTGTCTCCTTCTCTAGCAACGATCTTGGGCCCTGGAAACTGCCCATTGACCGTCACAATGCTCTTTGTATGGCACAGTCGGGTCACATTGGCCATTCTTATCTGCAAATATGATCCATTTCAGAAGAAAAGAAACAGTTCCATGCATCTTATATTGTGCCATCTATACGCAAACATACAAATATATATATGTATATATATATATATATATATTATTTAATGTAACTTGTATGTAAGAACATACGTCAAATCTATAGTGCCTGTTTATGCCAGTTTGTTGTGCACCTGCGCCACCCAGAGAGAGAAGCAGAGTGACAGTCGAGAACATCAAGGCAGCCATGAGAAGGGTTGAAGGAAGAAGAGAGAGAGCCATTTTTGTTTCTGTGGTGATGTGGAACTCACTAGGTAGAGAAGGAAAGATAATTGGCTAGATGGATAGAAGAATGGATTCGAAAGTATAGGTGGATACAGAGTTATGAGAGCTCGAAAGGTCTATTTATACTGGTGGATATGGTCGTAGCTAGCTTGGGCTTGTTCTGTTAGGTGAGGTGAGCTGACGAGGTCACCTCAAGGGAATTTTGGCCTCCCTTAGCTTTGGAGTGTAGCTAAAGTCCAGTTCTATTTTATTTGATAACACATTGGCCTACCTTCTGAATAAGGATACAGTTCCTAAACAGTGTCCGATTGTTAGGACATGCATTCTCAAAAAAGCTTTCTTAACATGGTACTAATAGTATTTCTTTTCCATGCAAAAAGGCAAAAATTATGAAAGAAATTCTTTGCGCATTGTTCTTGCTTCCAACCACATACCGACAGCATTATCCTTAGACATCCAAGAAAATTAGAACTCAGAACCACATCATTTGTTCTTGAATCTAAAAGGGTCCTTTTCCAATTGGCAAAAACAATTAGACACGAACGAAGCCCTTGTTTCTGTTTTCCTTTCTTTTTGATGTAATTGAGTTAGAGAAAACCTAACTCATGAGGTGCTATATTAATAAAATTAGCAATACATATTAGAGCTGGTACATATGATTGTAATGTATATGACAGGAGTTAATTTTTCTCAGTTTCAGAGTTTGGGCTGGGAGATCTGAAGTTATAGTTTTGGGTTAATTTCAGATTTTCAGGTTCTGTTATTATCTAGCTAGAACAAGTTTCAGTTTATGTTTTCCTTTCCAAACTATTATTTTAAATATTGATAGGTTGATAAAGATTTGTTGGTAACAGAAGGGTTGGTGATCGTGGACTTCCCTTTGCTTTTCCTTCTCCGGGTTTCTAAGCAAGAGAAGGATGTCTGAACCAATTAACTCACTCCCCTAAGCTATCCTTTTGACTTTTGGAGGATGGCCCATGGTTCATTGTCGGATTAAATAGATGCCGTAGTTAAGCATCATCTTATTACGTCTCACCAATCCACCAAAAAAGAATTCCACCTTTTCTGGAGATACTCCCTTTATATCTACCCCCTTATCATTTGACACTGAGAACACATGTTAAGAAGAACACATGTACCAACACCCACGCACATACAAATAATAATAATAATAATAAATAAAAACAAAACTCAACTGTTCATTCACCAAGTGCAAACTTTAATTAGAATATATATGTTTACATGTATCCTATCCAACCTAGTCCAACCTTTCTTATCTAACTGACCTAACCCGACTTGTATCTATCAGATTTGAGGCAGATATGAGTATGAAATTTTTAGTTGATGAACAGATATGGATATCGATTGACTCAATTTATATCCGATCCATTACCATCTCTAGACATTAAAAATATATATTTAAAAGATATATATATATATATATATATATATATATACACCAACAAAAACACACCACACACACACACACACACACAAAACAATTCTCAACTGTTCATTCAGAAGTGCAAATTTTAATTACTAACACTCTCGCACGTCCTTGATGCTAGTATGGACTGTGGGCAACACGAAATAAGTCATCTTCTTCCTTTGAACCTGGGATCACAGAACCTGAACACTGATAAAGGTGCATTATATTCTAGTTTTCTGGAGAGCCACTCTGTGATGCATGGCTCCGGGTATGTTGCTTGCAGCCTATTGGTCTCACTTTGAGGATGTTGACCATACATCTACAGCCAGAAAAGGATAG
Source organism: Elaeis guineensis (assembly GCF_000442705.2). NCBI lineage: Eukaryota > Viridiplantae > Streptophyta > Magnoliopsida > Arecales > Arecaceae > Elaeis > Elaeis guineensis. The sequence goes on along the minus strand of NC_025997.2, from coordinate 130,232,948 downwards.
AGAATTGACATTTGCCAAATGACATGCATATGACTAGTTCCAGAAAAAGATGTACTTGATTGACGACCGTGATTAGATCAAATGATTGATTTTTTTTTCATTTTTCTCTAAATATATTTTAATTATTTAGTTCATATATGCACATAGTTTTTTTAAGAAAGAAAGAGTATTTAATGGATGTATTTTGTTTCTACCACATGCTATCCACATGACTGATTCGAGTGGATGAATAATTTCATGAATGAACATATTCTGCTCATCTGTTTAGGTGCTCGAGATTAGGTTTTCCTTGTCACTATGTTTTTATCATCCGAATTAATCTTAAAAAGCTGCTGAATAAAAAAGTGACACTTAATGGATGATTATGACCCTACACCAATAAGACGTTTGAAATTAAATAAATTTTTCTAGTGAGACTTCATAAATCGTTAAGTATAGGAAACTAATATACTCTTTATCTTTGGTATGTCTTTTTAGTATTAGCTGAAGAGAGAATGCATGAGGAGGGGGGTTTTAGTTGAAAGATGAAATATCTTTCGGCTTGCAACCCATGAGGCCTGCTGCAGCAAAAAAAATATACAACCAAAGTATGGATCAAGAATCACATGTTCTGCAAGGGAAGATCATCAAATGCGACATTGGCCATCCGATTACAAAAGAAGATGCACAACCATCAAATGCAACCCTGGGCTTGGAATGGCCCAGTGGGAGGATGGAAATGGCCTTGGGCTTGATCCTAGGAGGCCCAGTGCAAATGGATGGTCATCCTAGCGTGGGGAAATTTTTTGTGCACCGTGGACAGTGTAGAAAATCCAACGTGGAGTGCACTGCTTTATCCGATTGGTCTAGGTATTCACTGCTTTTTAACGTGCTTTTAATACCTCTAACTTTACTTTTTCGTTTAAAATTTTGAATGACGAAAATGCTCTTATTCTTTAAAAAAATTATGACATCCTATGTCCATATTATGATATTATGTGTCCAGAAAGTTATAATTTTTTTCCATAAGATGTCATAATATAATGTAGGATGTCATAATATGCACAGGATATCATAATTTTCTTCAAAGAATATGGTCATTTTCATCATTCAAAATTTTCAAACGAAAAAGTAAAACTGCAAGCATTAAATGCGTATTGGAAAATAGTTGGACAAAAATATGCCTTCCATATTATGACATCTTAGGTCATATTATGACAATCTGCATGCAGAAAATCATAATTTAATGCAGGATGTCATAATATGCATAGGATATTATAATTTTTTAGGCTACATTATGGCATCCTACGTATAAAAAGTTATGATATGTCATAATTTTTTTTTGAAAGATAAAATTATTTTTATTATATAAAATTTTTAAATAAAAAAATAAAATTATAAATATTAAATATATATTAAAAAAATAATGATCAGATGGATTATTTATATAAAGAGATGCGCTTCACGTTAGATTTTCTATGATGCACAAAGAATTTCTCTTCTTGCGTGCGACCATTCGATGAGCTATGTCATTTCTGGGTCCCATCAAGGTATTGACAGGTTGTGGCCTGTGGGGAGAGGGAAGGAAATAATGAATGGGCTTGGGCTTGACCCAAGAACCTCTTATTGTCGTGCTATAGCCCAAAGAGAAAAGTAGTCGGCCGACCTAGCTGAACACTGGAGCTCGACGCCGATGACGTTCCCCGTCGGCTTTTGTTCCCCTCCCAGGCTCCCCGAGTCCGTCTCCCTCCTCACGAACTCTTCCCAATCTCTCCAAAATCCTCCTCGGACGAAGCAATGACGCCCTTCGGCTCTCTCTTAGAACCCTAGGCCGCGCTCCCTTTCATCTGCCTCCCGTAATTCACCAAACCCTGGCTCCTATACTCGATCTCGAAGCCTTTCATAATTTTTCTTCATCATCTTCTTCTATTTTAACCGTCTTTCTTTCTAATGAAATGCAGCGAGTTCGATTGTCGTCTGCTGATGGTGCGGAGGAGGATTCGGATCAGAAGGCGGTGGAAGGGAGGGCTTTGGTTTGTTCTTCTTCTCTTCTTATCTCCTGTTGTAGTCCTTTATTTTTCAGTTTGTTGATTACGTTGTTCTGTTTTGCGGATTCTCAGATGAGGAGGTTACGGATTTGGGGTTAGAGCGGCATTGTCCATGTTGAAATTTTGCAAAAGTAAGGTAGGGTTCCTGTATCCTGGTGTTATTATCATCACGGATAGATGAGGCTTCTTGGTGTCACAGAAGTTACATAGCGTTCTTGGTATCTTAATTGCAGTATCTTTCTTCTAAAGAATGAATTATGGTAATCCCTGGATTATTGGCGCAAAATATTTTATATATATTTAAGTGTTGTAAAATTATGTGTATAGTATATTTGAACGTTTGTGACATGTAGAATGCGAAGCAAGGCATTTTAGATGTGTACGTACTGCCAGAGCAGCATTTTTCAACCCTGAAATTTTGCAATGAGTTAAGGATCCTCTGATGAGATTTCAGTATCTCTGTCTTAAACATTATATAATTTCTGGACAGCATGACCTGTGTGTGTGTGTGTGTGTCTTTCTCTGAGAATTGGAACAAGGTTATCTTTTGAGTTTTTTGACTTGCTAACTTTAGAGTATTTATAAATAGGAGAGATATCACCACTTCTGCCATCAAGCTGTCGGTATGTAACAACTTGCAGCGGGTACTCGATGCAGGCATGTAAAAAGTATGGCATTGTAAAGGGTACAATCCTCACAGCTTGGCGTATCTGCCATTGCGACCCTCTTGGTGTCTTTTTTGGAACATGATCACAGTTGTCATTTTGTTTAATTGGTGGCCTTTAAGTTGTGATCTCATCGATAAGATGCTATTATCTAAAATTGAAAAGTGTAGAAACTTCAATGTAAATGCAAACCAGGTACATAGTGCTTGTACACTGAAAATTTAATTGTTCTTTATTAATTTGTTTTGCCATATTCTTGGTTCTTTAATTGTAACATGTAAGTGTACCACACATGAGCATATAAATATATTCCAAAATCCAATTTTCTTATGCTAGAAAACTTGAATGCATTGGATGCTAAAGAATTCCATATTGCACCCATTTCCAGATGCTTATTTTGCACTTGTTGAGTATTATGAAATAAATTTTCATACTTCTAAAAATTGCCTTTTCTGAGTTTATGTCGCTGCTATCTGCTCAGGAAGATGCAGTCATTATCATTCTGGTAATGTGCTAGAGCACAGCTATGTTAATATCTTCATGATTATGGTTCTATAAATAGTTAAAAACATGATTACAAAATAATGGAGTAAAGATGTTTCCTTCAAGGGGTGAAGCTTTGCATTCATGCTTTGCTGGATGTTTTTCATCAATTTATTCCTTTATGTCCAGCATAACTTTAAATATAGTATCCATGCATAGATTCCAGTAGCAAGTTCTTTTATCTACAAATCTTGATGAATAGATGTTATATGTTTCTGTCTTATGCCTATTTGTTGTTCTTTTTTTACCTTTCAAGTAATTATGATTGAATGTTTATTGAGGCGAAAGCCCCCTTTGTAAACTGATAGTTGATTGTTGAATGGCTTGCAATTGAAGCTGTGCATTAAATAGTTAGTGTTTTCCTGGTCATAAGAATAACATGGTTTAAATGTCTTTCCATTGTTGTGTTCTATTACAGTTTTATACAGGTAAAAAAAGTTTCTTAAGAGAGAGTTGTGGGTGGAGATGACACTAAAGTGAGGCAAACAACCATGTAGGAGCTTTTGATCTGCCGGACTAATGATTGTGTTTCCAGGTGCAGAGATTAATTTGTTTGATTAGAAGTCTAAACATGCCCATCAGTCCTCCATCCCCCAAACCCTCTCACATATCTTTGTGGAAAGCAGCAAAATAAGCATTAAAATCAAAGTATACTTCAAGAGAAGTCAAAGAAAGAAAAGATACAAAAAACAATTTATATTATCAGTGATATTGCGACATCAAAACTAGAAGGGAACAACAACCCCCCCTGCCTCCCCGACTGAAAGAAAAGGGAATAATCCAATGCTCTTAATGCATAGTGTGTATGAGTATTGTAGGAACTTGTTAGGGAAGAAACTTGGACCTTGGTGGGATATTACCTGCCTGATCCTATGATCTTATCCCAATGTAAAAGCAACTACGTTGTCGTCCTTTCTAATTTCTTCTTTACTCTATCCATTCTTCTCCTCTGACCTATGTCCGTGGCCACCTAATGTGGAACCACCTTGATCCTCACGCCAAGAGACAAGCTAATGCCCCGAGAACCTCACCAATTGCAAGCTGTTTAAGTCCAGAAAATCAGGAAAAAATAGGTTTGGGCAGATCTAGGTTTTAAGAATTTGTTAGACCTTGTTGTTAGGATATTCATCTTTTTCAAATGAAAGCCTCTCATTTTTTTTTTCTACTTTGAATTTAATCTCTATTCTGAAATGCCCCCAGCAAAGTCTCTTATCTTAAACATTGGTCAACTAGTACTAAATACATCTCAAACATTATTAACAAGCTAATAACTACAAGTTCAAACACATCAAAAGGAAAATACAATTTTTATTATCAAAAAAAAGAAAATATAGTTTTCAATCATTTGATATTGGCATTAACTGATCCAATTAAGGAGAAAAAAGATTTTCTTCAACCCACTTAAATCGAATCTCATAAAAAAAGGTAGAAGAAAAGAGAAGATTTTTAAAAATAGGATATAAGTCCCTTTTTTTTGTTTCATTGTTTTTTCTCTATCTCCATAAATCGAGGTGCATAGTCCCTATTTATAATGGTAAGATCCGCTCTTGCATAATTTTGGTTGGATTTCTCTTTTTAGCTTCTAGAAAGATGTCCATCCTTAAACAATTTTGGTCGGATTCCTCTTCCTAGTTCAAATAAGATTAGATCTCTAAAAATAACATGATTAATATAAAAAATCATGAAAAAATATTAAAATTCTATGAGAGATGGATTTCACTTTTGACATCAAATTTATCTTTTATCGCTCCACCTTATTCTTTACAGAGTAGAAGATAATCTCCGATGAAAATCTTTCTCGAAAAAAGTTTTGATTTGACCAGCTTGTTTCGAGATTCGAACGATGGAATTTTAATCCAATTTAGTCCTCTAGGAGGTTGGCCTAAAGTTGTAGATTTTGAAAAGATATCTAATTTAAAAAAAAATCATCTCAATCAGACATCGTATGACTAAATCATAGCTTTTTAAAGTTTGGCACGTGATTTGACTTTCTGATGTGGTGGATCTTGCTTTTGGACTCTATCCAACCCTGTCTGTAGTGCCCAAAATGATCCACATCAAGTTTGAAAATTTTCTTAGATCAGAGCTTCCCTATTTAGAGGATTTAGCTCTTGCTAAATCAGAACTGAAGTTGGGGAAACGCCTGCTTATTTATTTCATGGTTGAACTATCTAGCTCAAACATGATTTCTGGCTTTTCTCTTCTTTACTCTCGGATCTCAGCAGATTACTTGATTTGCTCCTATATCTGGACCTATGGTAAGGATGATCTTTGACATCCTTGTTGTCAACGATGACTATGATGACTCTTGTTTGATCTCGATTTCGATTAATCAGTTAGTGAAATCAAAGACGAGAGCTGAGTCTCTCACGAGTAGCATTGGCTTCTTGTATTATCATCGCGAAGTTGTTGCAAGTATTAACAAGTTGCTTTACCTGAGCAGCAGTCATATGGTTTACATTGTCTTGCATTTTGAAGATTTTGGTCATCCCTTCCCATCCTTTACGAGATGATACTTTCTCTATCGTCTGTAGAAAACTGCATCTTGATCCCAAAGGTATGAGCTCCTAAGAATAATTTGACAAACATCTAGAGGAACTACTTAATAAGTTACCTCGTCAATATACCTCTCGGTTATGACGAACTTGAAAGTGCATTATTTGGTGTTCTTCAACTCAACATTTTTTTGAATCCAACTAAGAGGGTAAGGATGTAGGTGAGACTTGGTCTGCAACCTCAGCTTCTGAACTAGATTTTCAGAGATGAGATTCTTCTAGTTTTCAGGATCTACAATAGTCTTGATGATCCTTTGCTTCATCTGGATATTCAAATGGAAGAGTTTCTATCGTGCCTTCAGATTTGTCTCAGTTACTGTTTTGGGTTTCTTCATCATTAAGCTCCATTTGGAGTTTGCTTGCTTGAATTCAAACAGCTCTTCAACCTCTACAACATTGAGGACTACCATCTCGTTATTCTCGGAATCATCATTCTTTGGCTTCCTCCTCTTGGGATGTAACTTGGTGGTGAAGTTTTCAACACTGCTCCTTGGTGTGTTCGTGAATGTTATAGTGATTGCAGTAATTTTTTTGAACCATGTTAACGTGTTTTTTACTTATCTTTCTATCCTAAATTTTTGCTGCTTTTTTTGAACTTGTTTCCCTCCTTGCCTTCCCTAGGCTGATTCTTCTCCTCAATCCCTATAGCCTTTATGCGAGCCTTGCTGATATCTTCAACTTTGAAGAGCTTTAGCTCCATTCAAATGCTCTCGTCAAGATCTCCAACATATCTCATGAAAATTGTATGATTGTCGATGGAGACTGTTTATTTGTTGAACTTGGTATAGTCCTCGACAAATTTATCATACTTCTGTTGTAGGTATTGCCTCTTGACCATCAATTTTTTTTGTGGCCAATTGGATAAAACTGCCTCTTGATTCGGCCTTTGAATTTGCTCCATGTCGTATTATAACGTCATTGTTTCTCATACACGAATTTCACCCCTTAAAGCATAGCTAGAAAATTTGAGATGGGTAAAAGCTATCTTCTGGATGCTGGAGTATCTATATATAGTAAAGTAGGTCTCTAACTAGTCTAGCCAATTATCTAATCTTTTGCATCAACAGTCTTATTGTATATGGAGATCTCGACTCGAGCTCCAACTTTAAATATTTGAAGATAGATTTTGCATACTTTTAGATTGCTCATCCTTCTTACTGGATGGTGGATCTTTATCTCCAAACGTAGGAGACATTGTAACAGTTGTAGATGCTTGTGCTTGCATTGAAGGTGTCGTTAATCTAGAGACGATCTCGATGAGTTAGGCAATCTTCTCCTACAGTTGTGTGAGATGTCATTTCATTTCATCATCTCTCAAAGAAGAACTAGCAGCTATACTCATTTTTGTCCTTTTATGTACTTGAAGTATGGATAGCCTCTCTCCTGATTGCTTGTGTTTTTTTGTATGTTTGGACCATGAGCTAAGGGCCCTACAATTGTAGAGAATCAATATTCTGACACCAACTTGATCCAATTGGGGAGAAAGAATATTTTTTTCAACCCACTCAACTAAAATCTTATAAAAAAAAGATAGAAAAAGAGGAGATTTTTGGAAGTAGGGCTTAGATCCCCTTTTCTTTCATTGATTTTTTTTCTATCTCTATAAACCGAGGTAGATAATCCATATTTATAATTGTGAAATCCGCCCTTACACAATTTAGATTAGATTTATTTTCTTAGCTTCTAGAATGATGTCTGCCCTTAAATAATTTGAGTTGGATTTTTCTTCCTGTTGGGGATGTCTGGTCAGGACACTATCACTATAGGACCTTCTCGATACCACTCGCGTTGCACTTGATCAGCAAAAGAAAGAAAGAAAGAAAAATAAATACAAAACAAGAGAAAAAAATCAAGTACGTGAATCAGCCCAAGGCTTACCTCCACGAGGCATGCAAAGTTTCACTATGAAAAAGAACAAGTATAAGAGGAGATCCTCACACTCCCAATCTTTGTACACAATCTCTCTCAACTAGAAGCTACCTTTATAAAGCTCTCACTAGAATCTAAGATTTTTGAACCTTTGGAACTACCACTGTGTGACAGTCTGTCCGAGGTACCTGTACCTCTGCTCTCCGTCGAACCACCACACGGTCTGCAACTACTGCCGCCTCTCTCGAGTTTCTATCGAACACCAAAGCCAGGCCACAGCTCTTTGATCGTCCACAGGTGCCTTTAAAGGCCTCAGATCGATTCCTACACAAATTTGGACTCTTGATAGCATACAGCAAGCCATTTCACCGTTGGATCACGATCGCTCGCTCACTGGGCCATTCGATCACTCCTCAGCGTGTGTTGTATGCCCCTGATCAGCATCTAGACCGCTCGATCAAGCCCAAAATCATGCCCGCGCTGTTCGATCGTGTGTTCAATCCAAGAAAACCCCCGTAGACCGTGAGAAACCATGCAAAAACGTCCATCGGTCCATCGTAGACCGCGAGAAACGGTTGAGAATCGATCCTTCGATCCACGGAGCGCCCCATAGATCGTGGTACACCACGGTCCCATGCGCTTGACTACGTGCCCACGCGTCGGGCCTGGACCACATGCCCGCCGGCCCGACTGCACCACTGTTGGCCTCTGCCGGCCCATCGGCCATCCGTGGGCTCTACCAGCCCACCTTCTTGCCTTCTTTCGTGCGCAGTTTCTCCGTCTGGACTCCGTTTGGACTGTTCTTGGGTTCGTTGGACTCCATTCGTCGTCTTGAATCTCGCTGTAAGCTTATTGTGGATCGAATCTCGAGGCGTCAAATTTTAATACTTTCTAGTTCGAATAGAACTATATCTTAGTTCGAATAGGACTATATCTTTAAAAAATAATTAACATAAAAAATTATCAAAAAATACTAAAATTTTACAAGAGATAGATCTTGACTTCTTCATCAACTTTGCCTTCTATTGCTCCACCTAATTCTTCACCAAGTGGAAGATAAGCTCGAATCAAAGTCTTTCTCGAAAAAGATAGTTTCAATTTCACCGGTCTGTTTCGAGGCCCAAATAATAAAATTTTAGTCCGATTTAGCCCCCTAAGAGGCTGGCCCAAAGTTGTAGATTTGAAAAGATACTCAATTTCAAAAAAAAGGATTATCTCAATCAGACATCATATTATTAAGTTATGGCTTCCTAAAAATTGGCACAGATTCAAATTCCTTTTGTGGCAGATTTTGTTCACGTATCCTATCTAGCTCTACTTGTAGTGGTCAAAGTAATCCATGTTAAGTCTGGGGATCCTCTTGGATCATTAGCTAAGTTGTTGGTATAGTTTTTACCATCTAATAACTTTGCAATGTCATAAGTGTTCATTTTATCTTCTAAATTGTTGGGATAAAGGTAAGGATAAATTACAGAAACATCCTCTCAACTTTAGCTCAATTTTACTTATACCCCTTAAGTTTTTTAGATGTTCCAAAATGGACCTGCTGTTCACTTACCAACAAATGGTGCTAGCTTATCATTTGAATGGATAAAAATATCCCTCAATCATATAGGAGAGGTCGTCGGTGAGCAAAGGATGGAGGTGGCAGAGCCACCATAAAAGGGGAGGTGGCGGAGCCACCATAAAAGGGGAGAATGGGGTCACCAAAGTCAGCTTGGAGGAGAAGGATGGCATCGAAAGTATCGTGGGCGGGATTGAAGGAAGAGGAGAAGGCGTGAGGAGGAAGATGAGGGAGAAAGAGGGATCATCATCAAGGAAGGGATGGAGGTGGAGGGAGCAACCATAGAGGGAGAAGGCTTATGGATGGGCTTGGAGGAGAAAAACAACGAGAAGGAAAAGAGGGTGAGAAAGAAGGGGAGGAGGGGTCACTGACAAGAAAGGGATGGAGACGGGGGGAGTTATCATGGAGGGAGAGGGCAGGGTTGCGGAGGTCGGCATGGAGGGGGAGGGTGGCATTGAAAGCCTTATGGGTGGGATTGGAAGAGGAGAAAGTGGAGAAGAAGAGGGTGAGGAGGAAGGGGAGGGGGAAGGGGTTGCCAGAGAGGAAAGGATGGAGATAGAGAGAGTCAACATAGAGGGGGAGGGCTCATGAATGGGTTTGGAGGAAGATGATGAGGAGGAGAGAGGGATGAGGAGGAAGGAAAGGGAAAGGATGGATTGCCGATGAGAAATGGGTGGAGATGGAAGGAACCATCATGGAGGGGGAAGGCTTATGGGCAGGCTTGGAGGAGAAGAAGGATGAGAAGGAGAAGTGTGTGAGGAGAAAGGAGAGAAGGAAAAAGGAGGGGTCGTCGGTAATGAATGGATGGAGGTGGAGGGAGCCGTCATTGGAGGGGGAGGGCTCAAGGATGAGTTTGGAGGAGGAGGACAACGACGAAGAGGAGAAGGGGTTAAGAAGGAAGGGGAGAGGGAAAAGAGGAGGGAGGAGGGACATCGGCAATGGAGGAGAGGAGCAATTGAAGAGGAGGAAGGAAGGAGGGATGTCAGCGGCAGAGGATGGGAGCAATCGGAAAGGAGGATGAAGGGAGTTGGAGAAGGATATTTTGGTCATTTTATAAAATAATGATCTTATGTGATGGTTACATGACATCATTCCATTAATGAAGATAAATGGCTGGACCATTTGGATTATCTTGAAAACTTGAAAGGGTAGTTTGATATTTTTTAAAGTAGAGGGGTTGTAAGTGAAATATTGGGCTAAAATTGAGAGGGTGTTCATGTAATTTATCCTAAAGGCAAAAGGCTTGATGGTTATGCTTATGATATATCACTTATTTGAAAGGTGAATCTCGCTACTTTATTATTTAGCGACGCGACAAAATTGGATTTCCATCATTTTCGTGGCCATGGATTTGAATCCTCCCAGGTGATTTGATGAGGGAGAATCTTTTGATTAATGATAGATATTTTGTAGTAGTTGAAAAAAAATATGTATGCATTTTGTTTCTTCATTAGCGATCATTGACTTTGCTCGATAGTTATTTTTTCACTACTTATCAATAATTTTATTCTACTTGTAGAGATGTTCATGCACTGTATATTCCTAATTGTTTTACTGAGATGTGTGTTTTGCATGCTTGCCTTTTTTTGGTTGAACTTATAATGGACTGTATGTTTTACTTGTTGAGATGTTCATGCACTGTATATTCCTGATTATGTTTAATGATCCTGTTTTACTTGTTGAGATGTTCATGCAGAATATATTCCCAATTATTTTTTCTGAGATGCATGTTTTGCTTTTTCTTCCATTATAGGAGCAGTCTGTGTTTTCCCCTTGTGTGTGTGCACGCATTTGTATGTCTGTGCATGTGTGTATTTTCTTTTTTTCGATTTGGTGGATGGGTAGAAGGGGTAGCGAGCAATGTGGACTTGAACTGAGACCACAGACTATAATTGAAATCATTGACACACAACAAGTGTGCCATGTTAAGGTCTCGAAAGCTTTTTATCAAGTGCTTGATAGCTTCTCTTTCTGCCGCTTTATCTGTAATGAGATTTAATACTGCGAAATAGATTTGGCCGGACCTTGAACCATGATGCATAAATATCATCAAACTTCTCTTCAATTTTTCTGTTTATCTGCAGATTTAAACATTAAATTTGCCCCACTTCTTGTTGTTACTTTGTTGATTAGTCCCGACCTATTCATCTATTTATGGGAGCAGATTTGTAAAGATTGTTGAGGGCAGAAACCTTTCTCAAGTACCTCATGTATGAACCAAACACAGAAGATCATTCCAGTCTCCAGAACAATATTATATCTGCAGAGAAAAGTCAGAAGATCAGGTAAGCATTGGCTGTTCTTTAACGTAACTTATTGCATTTAATTTGATGACCTATACAATTGGCCCTCATGGCGAGTTGATAGAATCATGCATAATTTTAAACTGCAAGTGGGGTTTCGACTATTTTAAATATGCTTGCCCTTGTGTCATCTGTTCTCCCTTAAGTATTATTTTGTGGCATTCCTGATGGATGATTGAATGAATCATGTTGTCTTGATCTTCATGGTGTATTGTGCAGAACTAATTGGATCACTATGTTGATATTTCTTTATGAAGCGAGCGATATTGTGATGACAGATGAGGCAGTTATAATACTAGAGATTTATGGAGAGTGTCAATGCACATTGTCTCTTTGCCAATAGACTATCAGTACCACCGAAAAGATTCCTAGCATTTTTCTTCCTTCTGTTATAATTTATTATTCTGGGCATGGAGTGGCTTGATGAAGACATGGCAGATACGGTCTTTTATACTACTGAACTGTCATGAAAGTGTATGTCTCCAGCATGTAGTAATCCCAAATTGAAAGCTCCTTACAGGTTTTCCTTTTGGATCTTAACATTGCTGGAAAAGCTCTTTAAATTATAGAATATATGGTTTAGATAATGGCACAGACTCAAGCCACCACCTGAGTGGGACAAGCAAACTACTTTCACGAAATATTGACATGATGGTGGACGATATTTTTCACTGGTGGTCTTGCCAATGCTAATGTGTCAAGATGTTATATTGCTTATGAAGGCCTTATCCTTTTGATTATTGGGTCTTGCCAATGCTAATGTGTCAGTATGTTATATTGCTTATGAAGGCCTTATCCTTTTGATTATTGGGGAGCAATGGTTGATTGTTTAACATTAAAAAAAGACCCCCTGCCATGCTATTCAATGTTTATTTGGTAACTTATTCGGCCTTTCTATGCTTTTATCTGAGGCCACTACCTTTATATGAAGTGTGGTATATTTGTCAATTCAAGCTTTTCATCAGGATAAGTAAAGGGCAGATTGTGGGAGCTAGTTGGCCTGAGTCAGCTATACGGATGAAAGGAGAAGAAATTCAAAACGTAGTCATCCGTTTTGTGATTTTCCATCTCATGCTAAGTGAGAAAGACTCGTTATCCTAGTATTTCAGACTTTGCTGGACGATGATTCTTGGGAGAGATGATCATCGTGGGAAATGATGTGGAAGCTCAGACGGTTCTAGAGAGGATTTGCTGTCATGGTACTCATGAGGTTTCAGCCGAAGTGCCCCACGAGCGCCAACCGTGGAGTTTCACTTTTCACAGCAGCCATTGTGTTAAGTTGGTGCGGGACTACTTAATGACAAGTTAAACGAACCTGCGCATAAGGGTGGCCCTGGGGAAGGGGGGCGTTTTCCCGGAGGAAGAGACCTCATCTTGGGAGCTTTTTGTTAAAACCTCAGATTATCATGTTAAATTTAATATTTCATCTAACATATCTGAATTATCGGAGGCTTGCTAGGTTTTTCTATGTCAGGATGGTTCGTGCGCCATGCAGGCACATTGGAACTCCGCATTTAACCAGCTAGGCATAACCCGCCGTACCGAGGAGGATGAAAGCAAAGCACAAAACTCTTGCTATTAAGTAGATATGACCTTATACCTCATAGATCAAACATGTATGCTTTTAGGTGGAGTAGCTACCAAGCAGATACGATGATATGTCAATGATCAAAGCAGGGCATGGAATGTATATAGCACATGCATCTTTACAGAATCCGCCACCAGGCATCCATTTGGCAGCAGGGCCACTAATAGGTTAAATTGTACAGTCAGAGAGAAATCTCTTGTCAAGGTACCACTATCTGATCCGTCATTCATCAAAGGGTCTAACACACTTTATAACATCATACAAAACCAACCTACAAAATTTCATATCAGCGAACAGTGATAGGGACCACTGCACGAGGAAAGTTTCTGGGAATCCTCGGTCTTCCCGTTATCTACTTCAACAGCTCCTAGCTACAGTTTCCACCATCTTCTTTCTGAAAGCCAGGCCCCAGCCACCTGTGTAATAACCGAGTGTCCTTGTAAGGCGTAACAAGTCATGCACCGGGAAACACAAAAAAATAAAAATAATAATAATAATAATAACTATGGAAGAAAGATCCAGGTTATTAAACTAACAGTTTTTAAGAACCAAGAGGTTACCATAAGTCATCAAGAGCAGTCTGTAGGTAAAACAGACTAGTGGATCATGCGTCTCCATTTACAGCATACGGTGCACCATGTCTCCGGAAAGAGACTAGCTAGCGTGGTTGGGTTTCCAAGAGGAGAGGGCATAGATGATGCGCCCTTTCCACCCCTGCAGCAGCCATTTGCCATCCTCATCTACAATAAAATCCTTGTGGTAGCCTGCGTTCACCTTGTCTCTGGATTTTTTCACGATGTCCGGGTCCAGCGGAAGCTGTGTGAACCCCGCCCGGAGGGTCCTCACCTGCCACTGTTTGTAAGTCTCAGGCCTCTCCACCCTTTCCAAGCCTTCGCAGGCGATGACATTAAGAACCTCCCGTCCGAAGAGGTCCCTTTCGATCAGCTGCCTCTGAGCATCTTCCCGCGGCACATTCGTTTCGAGCATATCAAACAAGGCCGAGAAGTGGAACAATGCTTCCCGAAAGCGCGTGACAAAGAAGGGAGCGCTGTACGAGCCGTTCATGATCACATTGATGAATACCTCTGGATTCATCTTCCTAATGGTATTCAGGACCATATTTCTTGGGCTATCCAACACCACAGTCTCATCCATCAGATGCCTGAACCGAAACAGACAGCTCACGATGAGCACCTCGTCTTTATCAATGTTGATATCCTCCACTCGGATGGTCTCCCATTTGGCTGCAATAGCGTGGTATTCGAAGGGAATGTCGAAGCTCCGGCAGTAATCAGCTAATCGACGCCCCGTCTCCTCGATCCGCTCCGTCGGACGGAAACCTGGCTGGGGCTCATCAATACCGGTGATCCGAAGCCTCGGGGGCCCACCAGGCCTGGTAGAGAGGCGTTGGAGGAAACATGGCCATTGGAAGCCGTAGCCGATGCCATAGTCTACTATGTGCACCCTCGTCGCCTTCTCAGCTACGTTCAAAATGGTCTGGCTGGAGAAGAAATGGGAGATCTTCTTAAAAGGGCACGCAGACATGTACAGATGATGTGCCTTCAAGATGTCCGCCGTACAACTCCGTTTCGCCACCAGAGAATTGTAGATTTCGCTCCCCGTACCAGCTAGGCGAGCCTGAAGCCCATCGGCGAAGTAGTGGGCCAGCCTCTGAGTCGCATCTCCATAAGGGGAAGAGTGCTGCCTGATCTGCTTCAGTAGTTCATTTGCATTCCGGCGATCGTCGATTGCCACAGCCTGAGCACAGTGGATGAGGATGGTTCTAAGATCCACCACCTCCCTCTTAGGTTGCCTCTTCCCGCGACCCTTTCCACCGCCGGACCCTTTAGATTGGTTGCTCTGAGACCTTCTGCTCGCCTCCTTCTCCATTGCAGCTCGAAGTTCAGAAGGACCTTTTAAACATGCCTCCCCGGTATACAGCAAGATCCTATCAAACATGTCGGTACGAACGGTCTGATCCGGGAAAACAGCTGACTGTTTATTGCTTCTCCCCTCCTCCAACTCCCAATCGTCACCATGTGGATTCTTCCGACCCCGCGACCCCTGCCTCTCCTCCTTCTCTGCCTTGACCTCGACCAATTTATTCTCTTGCTTCACTTCCTCCCGAGGTAAAGAGAAACCATTGGCCTCCAAATCGATCACCAACTTATCCTCGCTAGGGAGGAACTTGCGCGCCTCCTCGACTCCCCTCCTGAACTGTTCCCAAGCAGGTTGGCTCTCAGAAAAGAGATCAGGAACTGCAACTGTATTTGCCAGCGTCTCATCTAATCCTTCTACGATATTGCTGGAAGAAAATGAAGACTGAGAGAAGTAATCAACAGGAGCAGGGTGAGTCTGTAGCTGCTGATACTCAAGTGAATCATAGGGCCAGCTATTATTATCTACCACCAAATTTTTGCTAACATAGCCACTGGAACTCCCATAGTGGTTATTGGAAGAATCATCAGGGCTACCTGAACTATGGTTGGAAGACAAAGGGGGCTGGTCCGGTGAAAGAGAACTATTCTCGGCAAGGATATCATAGAAGGGCTTCTCCGCAGCTAGAAGAGCTGGGTGCTCGAATTTTTCATCCACGTCCTCCTCCATAAGCATCTGGCTGATGTAGCTGAGGACTATGTCGGAGAAAAGCTCCGCATCTTCCGCGGGATCCAACTCCGTGCTTGCAGTCACAGAGGATGAGGCATTGGCACTTGTGGTGAGGATGGAGGATGTGGGACCGGAGAGAGTGGAAGTTTGGGGGACGTTTTGGAGGTCGATGAACCTCTCATTTTCTAACATGGGTGGGGGTGGCCCTACTGACTTCAAATTATTGATGGAAGTCTGGTCATGGAAGGGGTGTTCGTATGTCAATCCACTCGTCGTTCCTCGCAAGTCACGGATGCCCGTCCCCATAACCATCGAATTATGCGATACCCTAAAAGCCTATAACTTTAAAAATCACTACTATTCTAACCTCAACCTTAACCCACCCCTTCTACCCATTTTTTACTACGGATTTCTACCAATAAAACAGGGAAAAAGAAAAAAAAAGGGATGGGGACACAGAACCAGAGGAAAAATCGGAAGGCTATTGAGGAGAGGAGAGGAGATCTAAAGCTATCTCACGAAAACACCCAAAAAATTTAAGAAAATCTGGTGAGATGGTGTGTTCCAAACCCTTCTAGCTAGCGGATCACGAATCTCTGGTAAGCTGCAAATAAAGAGCGTAAAATTTCATGCACTAACCATGATAACGGACAAACACAGCATCGCTAGATCCAAAATTAATCCCAGGAATTGGACGAAATGAGACCACGAGATCATCCAAAGAAAGATCACTGGAAGAAGATGCAACGAGGATCGAGATTTCCAAGAAATACCAATCGAAACAAGAAATCAAAACCACATCATCTGCTCTAACAAACACGAAATCCGTCAAATTTGCAGCAATTTTTGCAGGAAGAGAGATAGTATTTCAAGCAAGAAACCAAAGAAACCGATCGAAATCTAGTAGGAAGTGATGGAGAACAACGCACCTTATTGGAACCCTAGACGGGAGAAACGAACGAACGGAGGGGGAGAAAAGAGGAGAGAAGAGGAGGGCTCCGGGACTCTCCACTCTTGCGGAGGAACCATCTGGTCCTTGGATCGCTTATTAATAACAAGTCTCGCATTTATAAAATATTCCAAGAAATCTGCCTGCCAACGATTTGCTTTTTCTGCAAGGAACCTTCGCGCGACGCGCACCGTGGGGACAACGTCACCGGCTACCGTCGGTGGTTTCAACGTTTCGCCGGTGACGCGCGCCGCTGGATTGGAGCGCGAGGCGACGTGACCGACTACGATTTTGACCCGAGTAGTTGCATTTCCTCGCCACAAGCTTGAGCGGCAAGCTTCTTTTCGCCACGTGCCACGACACGCTGCTTCGTACGTGGACGGTGATCGGACGGTCAGTGGTGCTCCCATCCGACTGTTGGTGCTCCATCTCGGCTACCACGTAGCAAGAGTTTTTTTTTTTTTTTTTTTTTTGGTAAAGTCCACGTTGCAAGATTGGACCCAGAGGAGGAGTGACGTATTTGTGATGCATGGTTTGTGAAAGGCTTGCATGCACGTGAATGATATAAGGGTGGTAGATTTTTTTATTTTTATTTTTCTCTTGGGATTGCATTCTTTTACCCACCATTCTTTCAATCCTTCATTCGCCCTTTGCAACAACAATTCTGACGAGGAATTCAGATTAATCAGTATAGCCATTGGTTTATGAAGATGGAAAGCCCGGGCGAGGTAATTGTCAAATCAATAGACTGGCTTCTTTTGCATCCCAGCGTTCATCAGTTGTCAACTATTTATTATAATTATTGGTTTCGAGAATAAAACACATCAAAGTCCTTTTTTTTTTTTTTATTTAAAGTACATTGAACTAATCAAGTTAAAGTGTACGACTTTTCTATTTTAATCTTATCGACGACGTAGGGCATAATTTGGAAAGGGAACTACCTATTCTTTACCACAAAAAAAAAAAAAAAGAACAAAAAAAAAGAAAAAAAAAAAAAGAAAGAGTACCTATTCGTCTATTCTAAGTATAAATATTTTGTGTTGGATTTTTTTTTTAATTACTAAATAGCCCCACCAGTGAAATGCTTTTTGGTAGTTGGGAATCACATCTTTTTAAAATTTGGCATTTTCTGCCAAGTCTTGGAACCCTACATGTCTTGCTCCTCTTAGGAAAGCAACAAAAAAGAAAAAAGTGATTGCGTTTTTAGTGAATATTGGTATAATGTGTCACATGAGGTCCTAGCATGGTTCAATCATCCCGTGGGCACCAAGCAACCTTCAGCGTTTTTCTTTCTTAAACTTATTTTGAATCATTTACATCATACCATGTATGCCTCGAACCGACAAACCACTCCTTGGTTTAGTCAATGCTTCGTTTTCTCAGGCTTCGACTGCTCATTGGGATATCTGGGCGATATTTCAAAGCCTTGTTCGTTTAGAGACGCATCCAAAACCATGAAGGGAAACCGAACAATCCTGCTGATTGAAATCGGAAAACCAGTCATCAATTACAAAAAAATATTCGTTGCAATGATGACATCACATTAAATCTATAATAAATTAATAAGAATTTTTATATTTCATCGATTTTTATATATTTCAATAATTTTTATGGATAATATCTCATATTATTTTTTTATTTTTTATTTATTTTTTATTATCCATTAATTTATTATAATGATGACGTGATATCATCGGAAAATTTACTCATCAATTAACAAGCTAACAAATAAATTAATGATGTTCTTCCAGCCTCTCTGGACCTCTTCTTGACGATCGTCTTCTTTTTTATGGCTTGCTAGCTAGAACGAGACAACGTCCACTCGGCTATTTCCACCGTTGTAGTGGTTGACACTTGGTCCCCCTGATGTGGACTGCGGACCACACATAAGACCAGATTTCTGAACACGTGACCCGACAGTGGATTTGGAGTACTTTATTTAATTAATTTAAAAAAATTTATTTATAAAAATAATATAATTTTTAATTTATTTATTAAAATAATATAAATAATAAAAAATATTATTCAAAATGATATTTTTTTATGGTCACGTCGCCACCCTATGCCACCAATTTTTCACGTGGATGGAAAAAAAATAAAATAAAATAAAATCATAAAATTAAATAGTGTTTTAAAAAATGCTATTTAAATCAGAAATTTTAATTTTTTTCAAAAAAAATAAAAAAATAAAAAAATATAATTTTAATTTTTTTTAAAAAATAAAAATTATAATTTTGATTAAAATAAAAATCATCATTTCAAATTAGTATCTCCATTTCAAATTTTTTTAAAAAAAATATCTGAAAAAAAATTGATATAAAAAAATAAAAAATATCATAAAAAAGAATTTTAAAAAATAAAATTATAATTTTAAATTTTAAAAAATAAAAATTTTAATTTTAATTTAAATAAAAATCATCATTTCAAATTACAATCTCCTTTTCAAATTAATTTTTTTAAAAAATACCATAAAAGAATGAAAAAAATGAGAAAAAAATAAAAATTATAATTTTAAATTTAAATTTTAAAAAATAAAAATTTTAATTTTAATTCAAATAAAAAATATCATTTCAAATTATTTTTTTCATTTAAAATTAATATTTTTAAAAAAATATCCCAAAAAAACTTAAAAAATTTAAAAAAGAAAAAATACCATAAAAAAGAAAAAATAAAAAAAAATAAATATTATAATTTTAAATTAAAAAAATAAAAATTTTAATTTTAATTCAAATAAAAAATATCATTTCAAATTACTAAATTAATTTAAAATTAATTTTTTAAAAAATATTCCAAATAAAGGAAAAAATACCTAAAAAAATGCCAAAAAGGGTAAAAATGGGAGAAAATTAAAATTATACATTTAAATAATAAAAAAATTAAAATTTTAATTTGAAGGGGATATTTTTTAAGGTATTTCTAAATTAAATTAATTTAGTAATTTGAAATTATGTTTTTTATTTGAATTTAAATTAAAAATTTTATTTTTTTTAAATTAAAAATTATAATTTTTATTTTTTCCTCATTTCTTTTTCATTTTTTTCATTTTTTTCATTTTTTATGGTATTTTTTATGGTATTTTTTTAAAATTTTTTTGGGATATTTTTTTTAAAAAATTAATATTAAATGAAGAAAATGATTTGAAATGATATTTTTTATTTGAATTAAAAATATAATTTTTTATTTTTTTAATTTAAATTATAATTTTTATTTTTTTAATTTTTTCTCTTTTTTTATTTTATGGTATTTTTTAAAAAAATTAATTTGAAAAAGGGATTGTAATTTGAAATGATGATTTTTATTTAAATTAAAATTAAAATTTTTATTTTTTAAAAATTTAAAATTTTTATTTTTATTTTTCTTAATTCTTTTTTTATGGTATTTTTTATTTCTTTTTTACACCAATTTTTTTAAAATATTTTTTTTAAAAAGATAATTTGAAATGGGGATACTAATTTGAAATGATAATTTTTATTTGAATCAAAATTATAATTTTTATTTTTTAAAAAATTTAAAATTTTTATTTTTATTTTTTTTAATTTAAATATTTTCTCTTTTTTCTTTTTTTATGCTGTTTTTATTTTTTGTACACCAATTTTTTTCTTTTTTCATATATTTTTTTAAAAAAATAATTTGAAATGGGATAGTAATTTGAAATGATATTTTTTATTTGAATTAAAGTTAAAATTTTTATCTTTTTAAAAATTTTAATTTATTATTTTAATTTATTTTTATTTTTTTCTCATTTTTTCACTTTTTTATTTTATTTTTTATTTTTTTAAATTCAAATTAAAATTTTAATTTTTTTAATAATTTAAAATTTTAATTTTAATTTTTTTCATTTTTTTTCTGTTTTTATGGAATTTTTTTAGGTAGTTTTTTCCTTTGTTTGGAATATTTTTTAAAAAGATTAATTTGAAATGGAGAAAATAATTTGAAATGATGTTTTTTATTTGAATTAAAATTAAAAATTTTATTTTTTTAAATTTAAAATTATAAATTTTATTTTTTTTCTTATCTTTTTTCTTTTTTTTTCTTTTTTATGATATTTTTTATTTTTTAATTTTTTAAGATATATTTTTTTGAGATATTTTTTTAAAAAAATTAATTAATTTGAAATGAGGAAAGTAATTTGAAATGATATTTTTTATTTGAATTTAAATTAAAAATTTTATTTTTTTAAATTTAAAATTATAATTTTTATTTTTTTTGAAGAATTAATAATTAAAATCGTCAATTCAAATGGCGTTTTAAAACACGTCATTTGAATTGATGATTTTAATTTTTTTTTCACGTCCATATGGAGAATGGCGGTGACGTGGTTATCAAAAAATATCATTTTGAATGATATTTTATACTGTTTATATTATTTTGATAAATAAATTAAAAATTAAATTATTTTTATAAATAATTTTTTTTAAAATTAATTAGGTAAAGTACTCGATGGATTTGTGGCACAAGGCTGTCTGCTGCGCTGGCCGGACAGCTGAATGGAGGATGCTGCCCTCTGTCCGTCGGCTGATACAGTGATGCATGATTAGTTGATGACGGCAGTATGCATCCTATCCTTTCCGGCAGTATGCTGTCCTCTGTCCGACAGTAGTATCGGACCAGGCGCCGGACCATCACAAAAAAATACGATACGAGATTAGATGAAGCCTTGGGGAGGGGAAAACCAACACGTCCTTGTTGGGTATGGGACATCGATCCTGGAAGGTAATTCTCGGTAATATGCTGTAATTAATAAACTACTATTATGATAATTAATGGTCGACAGAGCAAGCCATGTACGAATATTTTGCGGGTCGTCCACAGGGGGAAAGTAATCGCTTAGGTTGTCATAGGCATTCTGAGAACTAAAATCATATGCAGCAAGTAGGGCCCACAAAATATGTTTCCATCCATATCTATATTTATTCTATTATAAATAAATTTAAATTATAAATAAATTAATTTATTTAATATATTTAATATATAAATTAAATTTAAATTTTAAATATTCAATTTATTTAATTTATTTAATATTTAAATTAAATTAATTCAGATAATCTATTAAATTTGTTTCTGATTTATTTAATCTATTTAATCTGTTTAAGTCCTATTTAATCTGTTTAAAGTCTATTTAATATATTTCTAACTCATTTAATCCAATCTGTTTAATCTGTTTAGCTTATTTAATCTAATTTGATCTGTTTAATAAACAGATTAAATGAGTCAGATCGATTTACTTATTTAATAAATAGATTGGGTTCAGATTTATTTTGATCTTTTTAATAAACAGATCAAATTTGGATTGATGATTTTCTGATCCGATCCATATTGATCTGACCCATATATGATCCGATCCGATCCAATTGCCACTCCTACTAGTAGGCATCGGAGAAAAAGATATATGGATGAACTTTCAGTTTTGCCGCATCTCTTCTAATGACCATCTTAAGTAAGGAATATTAAAGTAAAAAACTTCTTTTATTAGTAGAGCTATTAGTCTCATGTATAATTAGAAATGTACAATATTTTCTTTCTTTTTGTTTTAAGAATGTGCTTTTCATCCATGTACTCTAGATCTAAAATATATATATATATAGATTTCAGAACATAGTAATCACTAATATATAATATACGGCTAGATAGTATACTCCAAATAAATTAATTATCAAGCAAGTCAATTTATATCTCTAAATAAATTGATATATAATTTTTACAATATGAAGTTTACCAATATATAATACACGGTCAAGTGATACATATTTAGCATTAGTCATCTAGCAATCTCATCAAATTGGTACATAATTTTTGGAATATCATATTTATCAGTAACAATATATGGCTAGGTGATACACATTCAATATCAATTTTTTGATATATATTATAAACTTTTTTAATACTCATATGATGGTGATCCAATACATATCTCTAAATAAAAAGTATATTCTCAAAATTACATATCGATTTATCTAAATATATATATTGGACCATAGCAGATGCGTTTTAAAAAAATATTTAGTATATATCAAAAAGTTGATGAATATGTATCATCAGACTATATAATATATATCAATGAACATGATATTTTAAAAATTATACATCAATTTACTTGAAGATATATATTAGATTATTAGATGACTAATTTATTTTATATATATATATATATATATATATATATATATATATATATATATATATATATATATATATATATATATATATCATCTGATCATATATTATATATTGGTGAATATGATATTCTAAAAATTATATCAATTTATTTAAAAATATATATTGACTCATTTAATGATTAATTTGCTTGATGGATAACATCTGATCATATAGTATGTATCAGGTAAAAGTATATTTTAAAAATTTAAAAAAAATTATATTTTTTATTTTTAATTATGAGATTGATAATTTTGTTAGTAAAAAAAAATTTAATTTTTAAATTTATTCTTTAAATTTGATAATAGTTAGATAAAATATGATAAAATAGAAAATCTATTTCATGTTTTTTTCTATAATGCGTGACCCATATAATTTTTGTAAGCAACCGTTATCATGTGGGCATCTGTCGTGGGTGGGTGAAAGCAAGGCATCTTCTATAATTTAGTGTTTAGGATTTGGCTAGGTTACAAGCCTCGGACTTTGACGTGCTTCCACAATAGTACGATGCAGATCCCCACTAAATCAAGACCACCAAATGAAAATAATTCAAGGGGTGGGACCAACATAGGGATCTCCATTGCTTTTTCAAAAAAAATTATATCCTCCATGCACCATGTGGTTGTGCGCTGTACTAATCGGATCATCTCATTTTTGGGGGCCACACT
Source organism: Elaeis guineensis (assembly GCF_000442705.2). Classification (NCBI taxonomy): domain Eukaryota; kingdom Viridiplantae; phylum Streptophyta; class Magnoliopsida; order Arecales; family Arecaceae; genus Elaeis; species Elaeis guineensis. The sequence continues at coordinate 130,209,457 of NC_025997.2, read as the reverse complement.
CTTTATACACTTATCCTGATGATTGGCCCACATGAATGAGATGAATCTGATTGCCAAGATGTATGATCTTGTTGTTATGCGGATGTAATCTGCTTGCTCTTCCATCCTACTCCCGCGCACGTGCACCAACATGACGTCGCCTTCTAGATGGTGCATGCATTCTCCCGTCATACTCTGCCATCTAGTCATACATCCGGATGGCTTCTTTAATAAACTTTTACGATTACCGATGTTTAGACACAAAATATTATAGATCCAGCGTCATTTATTACGGCAGAAAAAAAAAATCAAATATATGAACAAGATAATAACTCATCCCTATAAAATATATAAATTTTATTATAAAAAAAAATTATAAAAAAAATTATATTCTCAATTCTTGTACATCAATATCTCTCTCAACAAGAAGTAGTCCCTCATAAAGTTCTCTCTTTAAAAGATCTCTGAAACGATCGCTGTCCGCTGTCTGATAATCTATTTGAAGCCCTCTGCTTTTGCTCTCTACCGACGCCCCTCAGTGTCTGTCTGCTGCCTGTCGAACTCTCTCTCAGCTGCTGCTTCTCTGATCTGCCAACTGCCATCACCACTGTTGAACACCTTGCCCACAGGGCCTCTTAAACACCTCAAGCCGAGCCCAGATCGGAGACAGAACTTCGATTAGAACTCAAATAACCCCCTGACCATCGGATTGCTCCCGCATGCCCCGCCAGTCGCTTGATCGTGCAAACAAAGCCTGTGAATCGCAATATCTCGCATTTGGACCGCTCGATCCATGAGAGTAGCCATGAGCTATGAGAAATGGACAGGAAACGTAGGCTAGTTTATGGTGGACTGTGAGAAACCGTATCGAAAATGCATGTCGTGTGCCCCGCTGGGCCGTGCCTGTGGCCAGCCTGTGCGCGCCTGGGCTGGCCCGTGCCTAGCTGCTGGGCCGCGGCCAGCTCCCTCAAACGGGTTGTTCTTCACATAGGCTACTTCCCTGGGCTTCTTCTTATTGTGGACTTTATTGTGGGCTCTTTGTGGGTCAAATCTGAGATATTTTTCTCAATAATCTCCACCTCGACTCAACATTCAGGCTCCACCTAATTTTCAGAGCATTTTGGATGATCTCACCCCTATGCCCTAGGGCATATACTTGTTGATCATAGATTGACAAATATGAGAGTCAAGCTAGGCCATTCGATCCCATCTCCATCATATGCTGTGCTTCTCCTAACTTGAGATCTACTTGAAATAGCCTCTTGTGGCAATAAGAACTTCACCTTATGATATTGTCTGTCATCCTTCCGAGTCTCCTGTCTCGTGTCTGATCCATCTGCATCTGTAGCTTCACCTCGCACTGGGCTCCCACTAGCTTTTGAAGTTCCACCTCGCGCTGAGCTCCCTAGCAAGAGGTAATATCCTTCATACTTTCTTCTCCTCATCACAATCCTGCTGCCGTGCAAGATCTTTAGAATTTCTCCATCAGCTCTCCACTTGTAGTCGATCGAATCCAATTTGCTCAGAGATTAGATTCCTTCAAGAACTGGGTATATATCGGACCTCATCTAATTTTCTGACTGTTTCATTATGTACCTTCACACTGACAGTCCTGATGCTCTCGATCGCATAGCTTGATCCATCCGGCAAACGAACAGTGCCCTTACTGCTCTTCAGGGAGTCAAACAGCTCCTCTTTGCAACACACATGATGCGAACATACAGAATCCATAATCCACTGATGGAAAGAAATAGATATCTCGTCTAAAATCAGAAGAATCACATCACTTTTTTTTGTATCACTACTCACTATCGTCATAGTATCCTTTATCCGATCTTTGAGTTGTGGGCAATTTCTGACATGATATCTCAACTCATCACATCTGTAGCATCTAATTTTGCTTGACTCCCTCATCTTAGACTTGGATCGCCCATCTCACGATCTTCTGTCGCTCCATTTTCTGTTGTCACCACCTCCAGACATCATCATAGCCGAGTCACTACCTGAACTCGAAGATCGATTCTTCCATCTGAGAATCTCATTCTGGAGTAGAGCAGAAGTTACCTCTTCCATCTTGATGGTGCTCTTTTCCACTAGAAGAACAGTCATCAAAGACTCAAAAAAAGAGGAAAGCGACGAAAGCATAACCAGTGTTCTAGTCTTCTCCTCAACCTTCTCGTCAATACTGAGAAGATCGATGAGGATCTTTTGGAAGTTGTTAAGATGCTCCTACATGCTCTATTTCTCGCTGATCCATAGCTGGTAGAACTACTTCTAGAAGAAGAGCACATTGGTGAGTAACTTCGTCATGTATATCTCTTTGAGCTTCGTCCACATCCCCATCGGAGAAGTCTCGCTAAGCAAATGGATCACCACATTATCCATTAAGTACAAGTGGATCGTATTCACCATCTGTATCTGGAGCCGCCTTCAATCCATTACCTCCATAGTAATCAGCTTCTCCTCATATATGAGAGCATCAATCAATCCCGTTGGATGAGTATATCCTTCACCCTCACTTGCTACAAGAAAAATTACTTTTCTCATCATATCGATTGATTTTCATCTTGATTGAGTATGATTTCTCCATCTTCTTCAATCTTGATCACCACTGCCACAACCTACATCCTGATACCATCTAGCTTTGATGCCAATTGTTATGAATCTGGTACCACTCATTGTAATAGAAAAAAATAAAAAATAAAAAACACAATCAAATGCGTGAATCAATCAAAGGCTCGTCTCCACAGGACATGCAAGCTTCACTATGAGAAAAAAAAAATTACAAGAAGAGATCACACTCTCAACCCTCGTACACTAATCTCTCTCTTAATAAGAAGCACTCCCTCACAAAGCTCTCTCTCTCTAGAAAACTCTTGAAATGACTGTTGTCCACTGTCTGACAATCTGCCTGAAGTCCTCTGCTTCTCCTCTTTATCGGCACCCCTCAGCATCTGTCTGCTGCCTACTGAACTCTCTCTCGACTGTTGCTTCTCTAGCATGCCGATTGCTACCATCGCTGTTGAAGACCATGCCTATAGGGCCTCTTAAAGTTCTCAAACTGAGCCCAGACTAGAGACAGGACTCCGATTAGGACTCAAATAACCCTCTGACCATCGGATCACTCCTACATGCACTGTTAGCTGCTTGATCATGCACACAAAGCCTGTGAACCGCGATATCTCGCTTGTGGACCACTTGGTCCATGAGAGTCTTGAAAAAATCTGGTACCGCTCCGATACCAACTGTGGACTGATCTCTTGCATGGGAATCTGGGTATTAAACCAGCAAACCGAAAAAGAGACAAAGAGAAGCGCAGAAGCCTGATTGGATGGCGGATGGGAGCAGCAAGGCTGTCTTCTTCCTTGGCGTGCAACCCTAGGTGGAGACTAGGGACGTGAGAGAGAGAGAGAGGCGGCTAGGGTTTTAGAAGAAAAAGCTCTGTATTCATTCTCTTTTTTCTTGGTATTACAAGATCTGTAAATATACTAATTACAACGGGTTAAATAACCCAAGCCTAAAAAACTTTCTAGGCTAACACATACATAAAAGTACTCACCTAAGCCTAAGTCTTGTATGCTCTTACCCATGGACTTAATCTCAGTCCAAATCTTGAGTTAGCCCTCTTAAGACTTCTCAAATTAGGTCTTAAGGCACTTAGGATCAAACCTGACCCTAGACCCAAACAAAAAACCCATCTCACTGTCTGCATGTGCCTGAGTCGACTGACCTGAAACCTAGTCAACTCACCTAAAATCTAATTGACTCAAACTGGTATTGAGTTGACTAACCTGTATGTCGTCCATAGTTTTTTTGAGATCCTATCTTTCTGTTTGGCTCCTCCTCTGAGATATAGTCGACCCACTCTGAGATTGGATCGACTCACCTTCAACTTGTCGATCCAGTCTCAGAATGAGTCGACTAAGATCTACTGGCTGGCTCCATTGACCTCTTTCCTCTCAAGGCTTAGGAGCACTACACCAACTCCTATAATCTCCACTTTGGTGCCCTCAAGCCTTAGCACACCTGGCAATATCCTCCTACATGATCCCGCTATCGTTGCATATCCTGACAGCCCCTTGTGCGAACATCCTTGCCACCGCTAATTTTCTTCAGCTTCTGAGCTCCCTTAGAGACCTTTGGGATGACCGTCTCCATAGCTGAAGACTTTTGCTTGCTCTTTGGCACCACCTTGAAACTTGTTGTAGGCTCCTTTCTGCTTGGTAGCTGTACCACTTGTTGCCTTGGATTTTCATGAAGAGACTGCAGCATTCCTATACCAATAGTCACTGCAACTGATGCTCCACCTGACACAATCCCCTCAGAGCCACGCCTCTCCAACTGCACACTCCACTCCATCTAGCTCTGTGCAACTCTGGCACTGGTGTTGGGATATTGCTCCTCCTCTTGCACCCCTCTGCTCTGAACTTGTGCCAAAACTCCCTCCACCTGTGAAGCCACCTCTATCCGATGCTCCACTTGAATTCGAAGTCCACCTGATGCTACAGAAGTCAATCCTATATCTGAGGCCAACCTCCCAACACTATCCTACTGGACTTGCCACTGCACTTTGATCACCGTCGCTGCCCTTTCAGACCCTCCGCACTCCACAGACCCCTCCGAAGTCATTTCGAACCCTTGCACCCCACGAGCTCCTCTGAAACTATCAAGGGCTCATCCGACTCTTTAGACTCAGCAACTAAACCTAAAGAATCTAATTCTTTTCTTTCTTCTCTCTTGCACTTCTTCTAAAGCGGACACTCTTGCTTAAAGTGCCCTGCTTCATCACACTTGAAGTATTTAGCCTCCTTGCTGCCTTTTCGGGACTATCTCCGCCCCACCTGCTCGCTCTTTTTCTTTCATTTTTTGGGCTCCGAAACAGCAAGATCCTCCTAAAAAACCTCCCTCTTCATCAACCGTTCCCGCTGCTCGTTGGATCTAAACATTGAAACGATCTCCTGATACATCAGTGTCTCCTTACCATATAGCAACATTGTAACCAATAGATCAAAGCTCCTGGATAATAAACATAACAGTAGCAAACTTTTGTCCTCCTCTTCAAGCTCCACCCCAATATTGAGCAAATTCATGCTCATTCGGTTGAACCATTGAATATGCCCCGCAACATCCTCACCCTCCTGCATCCGAAGGCTATAAAGTTGCTTCTTCAGCATTAACTTGTTGCACATGTTCTTTCCCATATACAACATATGCAACCTCAAACACAAATCTCTCGATGATCTTTCCTGCAACACGCCATACAACACCTCATCCGTCAGATAAGTCCTAATCATGGCACATGCCCTTTTCTCCAAGGACATCCACTACTTGTCAGTCATCTCCTCTGATCTATCATCCAAGGTCGAATCCAATCCCGTCTGAACCAGCAGATCCTCCACCCTAACCTTTCACATGGTGAAACTCTCCTTTCCATCAAACTTATCAAACCCAACCTTCACCCCGCTACTTTTCATGATCAATCCAAAACATAAAACAGCACAAAGGCAGATCTGAAAAATACCTGATAAGGGGTGGTGGACAACAACCTCCAGATCTCTTTTTTCCTCACAAAATCTGGAGAAAACCTTGATCTAAAACCTTGCTACTAATCCTCTACAGTAGAAAACTCCTTAATCTTCTCTTCTTCCTCCTCCATGCTCAACCTGACTCTGATACCAAATATTGAAAAAATCTGTTACTGCTCCGATACCAACCATGGACCGATCTCTTGCGTAGGAACCTAAGTGTTAAACCAGCAAATCGAAGAAGAGACAAAGAAAAGCGCGGAAGCCTGATTGGATGGTGGATGGGAGCAGCAAGGCTACCTTCTTCTTTGGCTTGCAATCTTAGGTGGAGACTAAGGACGTGAGAGAAAGAGAGGTGGCTATGGTTTTAGAAGAAGAAACTCTGCATTCATTCTCTTTATCTTTGGTATTACAAGACCTGTATATATACCAATTACAACAGGTTAAATAATCCAAGTCCAAAAAACTTTCTAGGCTAACCCATGCATGAAAGCACTCATCCAAGCCCAAGTCTTGTATGCTTTCACCCATGGACTTAATCTCAATCCAAACCTTGAGATAGCTCCCTTAAGACCTCTCAAACCAGGCTTTAAGGCATCTAAGATTAAATCCGACCCTAGATCCAAATAGAAAATCTATCTCATTGTCTGCACATACCTGAGTTGACTCAGACTAGGACTGAGTCGACTCATCTGAAATCTAGTTGACTCAGACTGGCACTGAGTCAACTAACCTACGTGCCATCCATAGTTTCTCCGAGATCTTATCTTTCTGTTTGGCCCATCCTTTGAGACATAGTCGACCTATTCTGTGACTGGATCGACTTACTTTCAACTTAGTCGATCCAGTCTCAGAATGAGTCGACTAAGATCTACTAGCTGGCTCTCTTGACCCCTTGGCCTCTCAAGGATTGGGACCACTGCACCAGCTCCTACAAAGAGTAGCCGTGAGCTACGAGAAATGAGTAGAAAACCTAAACTGATCTATGGTGGATCGCGAGAAATCGTGCGGGAAATGCACACCCCGTGCCCGTTGGGCCGCGCCTGCTGCTGGCTCACGTGCGCCCGCACGCTCGCCTAGGCCGCACCTGCGGGCAGCCCGTGCGCACCCGTGCTGGCTTGGGCCACACCGAGCTGCTGGGCCGCGCCCAGCTATGGGCCAACTCCCTCCAACGGGCTGTTCTTCATATGGGCTCCTTCCTTGGACTTCTCCTTACTGTGGACTTCGTTGTGGGCTCCTTATGAGTCGAATTTGAGGTGTTTTTCTCAACACAAAATATGAACCTTCAAAAGAATTCATATTTGATCTATATTATATAATTCAAACCTAGTGCCATCATATGCCATTTCTTATGTTTGTCTCCCCAGGTTGCTTCTCAGACTCTTGGCGACGGTTCTAGAATAAACCTTAAGGTAATCATAATTTTATGAAACAAGATATGATGTTAAGGTAAAATCATGTAAGTTCAACCCATATATATAACCCTTGGACTTGGATGTCATAATTAGCTATGTTTAAAATCATTGATATAAACTTCTTTAAAAAAATGTTCTACTTTTTGAATAAATTTTAAATGGACTTCATATTTTTGTTAAAATATTTTTTATATGAATCATTAGACTTGATATTCTATAATCATGATATAGGAGGATCATCAGAATTGATGTATATTACTTTGACCATCACAGATAGGGCTAGATATAGTCCAAGAGGGAGATCCTCCATATCAAAAAATCGAGTCATATGCCAAACTTTTGGTGACTATAACTTCATCATATGATGCTTAATTCAAATGATCTTTTTTAAAAATTAAATCAAGAGAAACACACAACCAGTAATCAAGCCCAAATATTATTGTTTGGATTCCAAAATAGACCAATTAAACTAAAAAAATTATTTTTAGAAAAGTCTTTGATAGGCAAAGCAATAAAAGATAATGTTGATATAATCTAGAAAGAATAAGACAAAGTAATAAAAGATAATATTGATATGAAAGTCAAGATTTACTTCTTGTAGAATATAATTTTTTTAGTATTTATTTCTACTGGTCATGCATATGTTTGAAAAACTATTCATATTCAAATTAAAAGAGAAATGCAATCCAAATTGTGTAAGAGGTGGACTTCTCTACGATAATTTTTTAAATCATGAATGAAAGAAAAAATATCTCAATCCTATTTTTGTCAAATTTTTTTATTTTTTTTCTAAACTCTTTTTGAGATATTTGAGTTAAGTGGGTTAAGAAAATTCTTCTCCCTTTTGGGTACGATCAAATCGGTATAAATGAAACATGATAATTATTTGAAATATAATTTGAATTTGTAAATTGCTTCCTTACATTTCTTGTGAATACTTGCATCCTTTTAAGATTCTCCGTTATATCTTTATTTGCCTCTGCCACACGTGCACACAAAGGATTCACGGAGGGTCACATAATTTAATTCATTCCACACCAAATCAACGTTCTATTGTACTGGAGTGGAACCTTTCAATATCATGATTTAACCATTAGTTGGTCAAACCAAAGCTGATGAACACTTCGCTAGAAATCTTGCAAAAGGACATCTCAAATAAATTAACAGAACAAGTTGGAAGAAGAAAATAGCATTCAGACACGATTACAAGAAGAATTTAAGAATTTGATCATCAAGACAAGGATCGGTGCATGGGATAATATTCCTCATGAAAAAGAAAAAAAAAAACGTGGATAAAGAAAGGAATGACATATTATTAGAAACTTGAGACTATTCAACTCTCTATCTCGGGACTCGAAATACTAAATAGAAGTAGTTGAAAGAGGCGTTTTAAGCACCGATCCTTGGGGAGGCCTATGTGGATGCTGCAGATTTCCAAGCACATTCGTACGTACGATAACTTGCCCCTTAACCCAAACAAGAATCTAACACATCTATCAATGGAGGGAGCTATTAGACACCAAATGAGCAAATGCATGTGTACGTTCGGATGTCCCTACTTCAGCTTCGATCTCCATGCATCTAATATGTTCACATGACTTATACCTGTCCACTCCGATCATAGCAATGCATTCTGATCAGTATGCGACAATTCCTCAACTGCTCCAAAATTTCAGACAAACGGAATAAGAAAAGAACATTCAATATGAAGACGTACATGTAACATATATACGTGCATATCACTGTCATAATATCACTTCCACATGATGGTGTCAATCTACAAAGCAACATAAATCACACGTTTCCTCTTAGTGCTCTCTGTGGCCCCTGCATGGTTTGTACCCAAGCTTCTACCACCCCAAAGAAAAAAAAAGAAAAAAAAAAATGGTTGGAACCATGCAGCGTATAGAGCGACTGTGCAACTGTGCACCTGTTGGGCCTAGAAAGCACAGGATTCTCCGAATCTCTAGAAGAATCCAGCGATCGCAGGTGACCGGCTCTAACCAGGATCACCTGCGGCCGCCGGTGGGCAGCCTAACCACTCTTATCTTCCCCCCCTCTGAGTGGATTCCTTGGTGCCCAATCTTCTCCGCCACTCTCCTTTACTTTTCTTCTTCGACACTGACGTCGACCTCCACTCCGGTGCCCCGAGGTAACCAGCCTTTGACTAACCTTCACATCGCGCACTAATATTAATGCTCTTGCTTCCATGGACAAGACTCCGCGGAGGGCGCGGACCGACAAAGAGACACCGGCGAAGCACCGGACTCCAACGTCGACACGCTTGCTATCCTCCTAGTATTTATCTTCGTTTGCACCACCGATTAATATTTTTCTATATGGTGTCCTATTTTCGGCATGTGCTAAATTGCTGTTCGGTGCGCACCGAACATAGGAGCATCGTTTCTCTCAATGAGATAGCGCCACGCAAGCAAAATCCACTTGATTTGAATTCGTGTCGCTTTGATAGTGCGTAGGGAGGGTGTCCAGAGCGGCGCAGGACGTGGAGGCTTGGGGAATGACTTCGGAGAGGAGGAGAAAGGGAAAGAAAGGGGTAAAACTTTGACTCATTCAAGGCTGTATGGAACCATGAGGATAGCATCTTTTGACGGCTTTTCTGGCAGTATCTCTTCTCCTTATCCCTCCCGGGAAATGGAAAGGCTTTTATTTTGATTTCAGCAGGTTGAAAATGTTCCTAAAAACATAAAGAAAACCGGATTATATCACCTACAATAGGCTTGGATGCCGAATCGGAATAGCTACCCGCCCGTTGAATATATTTGGCAATCTATGTTCATTGCTCCAGCGAATAAATTTTTTTTTTCAGTTGGTTCTCACATAGTTAAATAGCAAAGGTTAAAGTAGAGGGGAAGAGAGAGAGCATTTTGGATGGTTAACATTGCTTCACCCTCCTGAAATAAGAATTCACAGGTAAATACCTTTCTAGGTTTTTTACCGAATAAATTTATCCACCACTTTTTGGATGGTGTTTGCCACTTTAACTGGATAACTTCAGAATATTCATCCTTAGACTAGCATCCAAAGATGATCTAGTTGTAGGTATTTTTAATACACATCTTGGCCTAGGTTATTTCTTCTGATCAAGGATAAGTATTGAAAATTTGGCAATTAAACGTATTGGCATCTACTTTCTAATTTAAATTAAAAAATAACACTAAAAATAAGAATAATGATCTATCTTCCTCTTTTATATGCATGGGCACTGTAGATGCTTGATGCTGATATAGTATAACAAGCATCATCTCAATATAAAGCCAATAATGAATAGGCTCCAATTATATGTTGCGACTGTAAGAAATTTTTGCACACTCTTAATTAGAATATCCCTTCGGAGTCATTGATGGTGCATATGCCTTCATAGTTAAAGTAAATTGTAGAGCACATGAATGTTAATATGTAATTTGAGAAATGAGACCAGAATTTTTTTTTTTTGGGAGGGGGGTGGAGGGGGGGCGCGGCAGCCAGGTCAAGGTGGCCAGATGCCCTTTTTCCTCCACTATCTTACTAAACATATCACATCAAATATTTATATAATACATGAGAATTAATAATCAAGTATGTTATAATGCTAAACATAGTCCTCATTGTTTGAAACCATGTGTCAAAAAAGCCCTCCCTTTTGAGTCTTCTTTGGCGCCTTTTTGGACTTCCATCGAACACTAGAATATTTTAGCCTCTTATAGTGAGGTTTTGAGATCTTATTAAAGATTCAAGATTGTTGTAAGAATGGAAAGAGCTGAGCAGATGATACGGTACAACAAAAAATATTTTAAAAAGATAGAAGAAAAAAATTGGTTGCATAAGAAAAGTTTGGTGAAGATTTAGCATAAGAGAGTACATTCAAATTTGATCATGTTGTATGTCTAAACTATGAACATGCATAAGGGACATACAATAGGCAACTAATTTTTACAAAAAAAAAAGATAAAACCATATTGGATTTTTGATAGAAAATGAAGTTAGGCTCTATTAGAAAAACACATTATACAATCTAAATTAATACAGATTTCAAAACATGTCGATCTAACTATTAATAGGATTCCATTGCCTACTCCCCCTTGTCTTGGTCCCGTAGCTCAGTTGGTTAGAGCGTTGGTCTTATGAGCCGAAGGTCGCGGGTTCGAGCCCCGCCGGGACCATAATAATTTTTAAATTTTTCCAAATGTTTTTGATTTTATAATTATATAATAACTCCTGTCTGTTTTGGATGCAAGTCTCTTTTGCAGAGGATAGGGATAGCTATTCTTTTTCCTAATAAAAAATAACTATTCTTTTTCTTAACGTTTTTGATCGTCTAATTATATAACAACTCCTGTCTGTTTGGATGCAAGTCCTTTTTGCAGAGGATAGGTATAACTTTTCTTTTTCCTAATATCTTTTTTTGTCTAAACTTAGCTAGAAATAATTATATATAACAACCCTATCTATTTGGATGTAAGTCCTTTTTGCAGAGGATTGGTAGGTCCCCGTGTTTTCTCATTCTATGGATTCAAGTTCAATGCAACTAATTAGATCCACCCAAGCAAGTAGTCAATTCTTCTCATCTTTTCTACGTATGAGAAATGTGGTTTCACAAATAATTGACCAGGCTTAACCTGGATCTGGTATGTGATTATGTTCAAACCTTCCAAATCACTAATGCAATGTTCGCATTCACATGTTGGTCAAGCATCTTAAGTTGTAATAAAAGCTAAATCAGAAACCTCCTCCCGCATACAAAACAAAATTGTTTTTCGGTACATTCTCAGACCAATTGCCAAACTATGCAAATTACATTTGTCAAAGCATCGATCATCACCCTCATCTGCATCTGAAGATCATGCATTTGAGTTATATTTGATGGAATTTGCAGGAACCAAGTCTTTGTTAGGATAGCATTCTAATACTTTCTCTACATTCTCTCAATGCAATCAATATTTCCATGAAGAGGAGTTTAGACAGCAATGGCACAGCTCTATCACCATCCTCTAACCAAAAATTGTAGGTTTCTTTCTAGTAATTTTAACTAGCAAAATACATACTTCTTTGCCATAATTTTAATTCAAGCTCACAAGTACAGGCCCCACTGGGACTGCCTATTGATGTTTTTCTTTTCTTTTTTTTTTGGTTATTTGCATCTCATCATATAGCTCCAAATTAGAGCTGATCATCGGTCAGACCTCGGGCTTAAACTATATTCTTTGTTAGTTGGGTTTTGGGCCGGACCAATTTAATTCGATATTGTTGTGCTAAAGCCCAGCCCATGATCATCTCTGGTCCAAATGCATGTGAAGATGTGCAATCTTTTATTTGCCAATTGTTTCATCCTGGGAGCTGTTATCCTTCACCTGAGATATCAAGGTTAACAGATTTTTTTTAAAATCATCTTGTTTCTGTCATAAATATTGATTGTCCTCTTTAGGTTACATGATAGTGATAGAGATGCGTCAGTGCTGTTTAAACTCTGCTTCATGGAAGCGTTGATTAGCACAGTGAGCATGTGAAGAGAGTATTAGATCGCTGTTCTAACAAAGAATAGGTACCTGCATTTTTTTTACAAAAAAAATTATAGAACTCAAAAGCAGGATCTTCACATGCAAATGAGGGTAATTATGCTTTGACAAATGTATGATTTTATGCGGGAGGAAATTTCTGATTTAGATTTTATGGCAGCATAAGATGCTGGATCAACATGTTAAGGAGAACATTACGTGAGGTGAAGGTACTGCTAGATCTATTACTGATTTGGAAGGCTTGAACATATATAGTCATATATTGGAGCACAAAACTTGAATCCTCAGTATAACCTGCATATCCTCTACAAAACAAGACTCATATTCAAACTGCAGTGAAAATTGTTGTCATCATTTTTAAAGATTCATGTAAAGAATTATTTTAATTAGCAAATATGCAAATTAGGCTTAGGACAAATTAATATTATGAAAATATACATAGTTATTTCTTCTTCGTGGCTTAAACCCACAAGTTTAAATTGAATTCAATACACAGATATATACATACTTATACATATACATACATACATATATATATATATATATATATATATATATATATAGAGAGAGAGAGAGAGAGAGATGAACTTAGCTATAGTAAAGTGGATGTCCATTTAAATCTAGTTAGATTTATATTCGACAATAAAAGTCCTACACCAATGATCCAAACTGTTGGATATTATATATATACTACCTTTAAGCTATTTATATATAAAAAATTATTTAATTTAAAGATGCTTAGCTTATACATCACATAATCAAAATATATATATGATTTAATTTTTTTTAAAGTATCCAATTTTTTGACCTTTTTATGCATAGAGTAGGGATCTCTGCATCATATAATTTATTATATGTAAGCAATTTAGAGAAGGTAAATTACATCTAGTAGTTTAGAACATTGATGTAAGATTTCTATTGTTCAATGTAAATATAAATAGATCTGAGTGAAGATTCATTTGAGGGTAGCCAAGTCTAATTATTTATTTATTTTTTTTTTTTTTTGACCAAAACTATCTGCATGTTTTGGAATATTATTGACAATAGCCATAGCTCATGCAGTTTTAACAAATGAGCTATTGGATTGACAGCCCACGTTTGCGGAAGTTAGTTTCTTAAATCAACTAATTCAACCATATAAATGACACTATTATTGGTTCTGCAAGTAACTATCTAAAGATATCTAAACTAGAAGTTGGGATTAGGGTGGTGTATTATATACCAATCCCTAAGCAGCGATTTTTTGCTCTTTAATGCAATAACTCAATCAAACAGCGAGTATGAGTCAGGGGAAATGATGGTAAGAAGAAAATGAACGCTACCAAATTTTTGCCCCTGCATGCCAAAATAGTGGCTGGCATATTGTAGGAGATAAATTAGAAAAAGCGACGTCATCAATCTTTTATTCTGAATAATAATTAGAGAAGTGTTTGGTTGGGGAGACTGGGGGTCTAGAATTAAAATTGGAATGGGTGACTCCCATTCCAATCGTTTGATTAGGAGGAGTCCAATTCCGATTCTGATTCCAAGATAGAATGGAAATGGCTTAATCTATATAAAACTTAATCCCTACTCTCCTCTACAGATCCAAATTTTCATTCCAATTCTGGTTCCGATTTCGATTCCGATCACGAACCAAATACTTCAGAGGATTTGACCATTCCGATTACTATTCTCATTTTGATTTCGGTTACGAACCAAACATCCTCTAGACATATTAGAAAGGGTATTACGCACTGAAATGTTGGCTGTTACGAGCTTCAAACAAAGAAAAATGGAAAGTTTTGATTAGGCAGACATAATCTAGTAATAGTATCAAAAGATAAAACACTAAAAAAATATTGGAGCTACTATACATAGATACACATATGTACGTATACTTATATAAGAAAAATCATGTAAAGATGCAAATTAACGGAGTAAAACCTTAATCAATGGTATATATGGAGTTCCCTCTTTTCAAACTACAGGTTCCTTTCTTTGTACCTGCTCCTCAATCCATGAATCTACCTTCTGCAGTATATTTGACAACATATTGTTAATTGACGAATTACAGTACAAATCAAAAGCATTAGTAATACCTTGTTTTCAGCTATTAGCAGATAAGGTCATAAGGAACTTAAGCCTGATAAGATTTTCTTTTTCTATGGCCAACAGCAGGAAGCTGGCACCCATTTCTTAAACTGAGAGTTCTCAGGTACAAAGGAAGATTTTATGTATGCAAAGGTTCCTCAATTAGCAGTTATAATTTATTTCACAGAAAAAATACAATCTCTCTCCTGGCTCCCCTTTTTTATGACTTACATGACAAATGCTTTGCCCAATTCTGCAGATATCCTTCTAAGGCACTGTTTTTCTACTTCCCAATGATACATGCTCGGTGCTACTTACTCCTATTTATACTTTCATGCTTATGTTTTCATCTTCTTATCTCCCAAAGCCTATGAGAAAAATTGATGGCTCTTATGTTTTTCCATGTGCTGTGTATTCTGCCCCAAATGCCCAACAATAACATCATTAAGGTTTCATGAACCCATGATCTCTCACAAACCAACAAGTTTTCAATTGTCTGATCGATGTGCTCCTGCTGTTATCACCCTTATTACTATTTTAATCGAGTCTGACATATCATGGTACTCCACTTTGATGGCAGATCAATAACACCAAACTCCAGACCAAACGATATTCATGTTTATTTTTCCGTGTTAATTCATCACGAGCCATTGCAATCGCGACACATGTCATGACCTTTATCTACACTTCTCTGCATGCCTCCCTATTTGAAGAGCTGTACAAAAGAACAATGAAACAACGTATCGACTGTCTGAGAAGAGCATGGGACCCGTTGGTATATATTATCTGATCTCATCTTCATCTGAATATGTGAAAGTAGATTATTATCTGAATTAATA
This sequence comes from Elaeis guineensis, assembly GCF_000442705.2. NCBI lineage: Eukaryota > Viridiplantae > Streptophyta > Magnoliopsida > Arecales > Arecaceae > Elaeis > Elaeis guineensis. Next base: position 130,194,113 of record NC_025997.2, on the reverse strand, counting down.
ATTTTTTTTGAATCACATCAGTTTATGATTAATCTATCTTTTCAGTACTATTTGTTAGTTGACTTAATCCAGAACTGATGATAAGCAAGATTTTTATCTCGATTTGTGTTCGAGCTGCAACATCTTACTTCGGTTATCATCCGACATAGTTATCGATACTAAAGGTATGATATTCGATTTAGATGGTCATTGATATCAGCCATTTCACATCAATTTTTTGCCGACGTGCCACTAGAGATACAAACGATTATCCGATAGTTGTCATCTAGCTCAGTAATAACTGTCTTCCAACTATATATATTTCAGTTCATCGTCACGTGGGCAGCCGTCCCACGATTTCTGCACAGTTGGCCATTCTGTTATAACAACTTAATGATCTAATAGATTTCTAGCGGCCTAACAGATCTTTCACGGCCTAACATATCTTTAACAGTCTAACAAATTTTTTTTAAGACCTAAGCAAGCTTCCTTTATATAAAAGGGATAGGATACTCTCCAAGAGATAAGTCTGAATTCATAAAGATAAAATTCTACTAAATTTTTCACTGAAGAAAATCAGAGTTCTCTCCATTTTATTCCCCTTTTAAACTCATACTTCTTGCTTTCTACTTCTCCATTTCCATTACCTATTCTCAAGGTCCTGACTGATTTAAATATCGAAGAGTCCTAAATCGAAAAGTACTCTACAGTTTTAGAACTTCTTTTACAGGTTCATTCGCGGTCTACATCTACTCGACGCTCAATAGCTCTTTAGCTCGATTCACCAACGATCTCAATATCTGTTCTTCGGAGTTTTGCAGCAACAGAACCAATTTGCAATGGCAATTTCTCGGCACATTTGGCTCGAATGGAACTCTTGTATTTTCTTTTTCAAAAAAACTCTTCCATAAACACTATTTTGCAATGCATGCCCCAAAAAAAATGTTATTCTACTGCTCTGCAAAAGGCACTCCAATCATTCATAAGCTGGGGAAAGATATGTGAAGGGAGATTAATCTTTAAGGACTCGTTTGGTTGATAGAAAATGGAGAGGAGAAGAGATACTTTCTGAAAAGTAAAGAAAGAGCCTCTTGTTTGATTGAAGTTTTAAGAAGAGAGAGAGTGAAAAAATTACTTCTCTTGAGAAGTCACTTTTCACGTTTCATGGAAAGTGAAAATCAATGGGGGAGGTGGGTTTTGACACTTTCCGTGACATGAAAAGTAATAGTACTTTTTTTTTTCTAAAAGACTTTTTTAAGATCTATAGCTAAAATTTAGCAAAATACTAATGGATGGTTAAGATGAAATACTAAATAGTTATATAATATTATATTAATATTATTCTAATATTTATAAAGTATAATATTAATATTTATTATATTTTAATATTATTTTAATATTTATATTAATATAATATTTTTATTAATATTAATATAATATTATATTTATATCTATATTAATAAATTTATTATATTAAAATATTCATATTATATTAATAATATTAATATATTAGTATTATATTAGCACAATAAATTATTATGATCTAATGTTATATTATAATATATTAATATTATATTTATATTAATATAAATATAATATTTATATTTATATAAAGTTTATTAGTAAAAATATATGGTTTTATATCTACTAAAGATATAATAGATATTTTACATAGTTTTTTCAGAAAAATAAGTGCTTATTCAAACATAAGTTACTTTATAATAAATTATTTTTTTATGATCAATCGAACATACCAAAATTCTATTCCCAAAAAGTAACTTTCTGAAGAGAAAAGTTCTTCTCACGAACCAAACGAGTCCTAAGAATCATCGGTCTCTTCAAAATCTGTTCAACCCACAGATACTAAGATTATTCTCTATTCTAATTTTTTTATTTTTCATGTGTTTTTGGCCAGATAGAGTGTGGATTCTCTGTTTCGATGCTAAGAAGGATTATTCTCTATTCCAATATTTATTTTTCATGTGTTTTTAGTCAGATAGAGTGTGGATTCTCTTCGTTTTGTTTTACTGTGAGCTCTATAGCCGGGGCGCCGAGCCTGTTGTACCTGCTACCTGTTATCTCGCCAATGGCTCATTTTACTAAAGAGGAAGCACATTGCTTCCTCCCATTCCCCTTCAAAAAAATGTGGATCGCTTCCTCCCATTTCCCTTCAAAAAAATGCGGTAGGTGTAACGAAGTTTTCGTGCATTTCTTTTATTCTCTAGATGAGAAAAGTCATAAGGGTTTTTGGTAACATGGTTGGTTGTCGGTTGTCGGTTGTCACCTTGTCCTATTATTGTTGCCTTGTTATTACATCCAACCACGACTGGATGACACAGAAATCCGATAAAATTTGTAGGCGTTTTTTTCTTCTTGGTTAGGTTGTAGGCATATTTACCATATGCAAGGGATTCCGAGTTAGAGGCTGACAAGGTGGGCCCGTCCGTCTCAGTTGCTGTTTGAAGGAGATAACCAGGATTCTTACACTGTTGGACGCGGAGTAGAGAGCCTTTTTCACAGGAAAGCACTATCTTTTTGGTTTGGAATCGGAACGAAATAGAATGAAAATCAGAATGATGGTATCCCTCAAAATATTTAAAATTAAAATTAAAATTAAAATAAAAAAATTACATTTTTTTAAAAAAATATAAATTAATATTTACAAGAGATTGAGCCAATTCATTTGGAATCGATATCAAAATAAAACTTCTTTCGATCGAATAGTGGAAATGAGAGTCATATATTTTTATTAGCACAATAGGTGTTGAAATAGGCCTGATATCATCATCAAATAGAACTTCTAATCCCTCATTTCTAACTGTTTATGCGTGAGCGTGCGGGACCGCCAATATACTGCCTTAGTTAATTTTAATTGCATGTGGATGGTCGATTCACGTGACACATTTCTCTCTGTCACAGCCTGGTGGACTCCCTGAAAGAGAGCAAATTAAAGGGGAAACGTTAAGGGCAGCCAACGCCTACCCAATTCTTATTAATAGACAGAAATGATCCAGCGGCTGTGATAATAATATTCACCAGAATATTGATTAGGCTTAACTATGGTTCGCTAACCTTGATAATTAAGCAATGAAAGTTCTAATTATAGTGTTTTTTTTTTTGTCGTTAACCTTGTCACATGCACTGTTAGAACCTGAGAGTGCATTGCAACAATGCTTACAAATGCACGCCTGTGCGTGCAGATACAAATATACATATTCAAATTCAAATCCATGCACGCTTATGCATAAGATTTTGTATGGTTCAGACAAGAATTTGTTACATGGGCTGCATCTTAATATTCTGCAAGTTTTTAAGATTGCATGTGTGACAGACTAATTAGTCTGCCATGTTTGACTAAAACATCCATCCCTTGAATCCTTTCATGCACCAAGAAAAACTCAACTAATTAAATCCTGCTCAAACTCTTTAATTTTCACTATATACTCGCAATTTTACTTGATAATTCCACACACTAGATGTCAGGCTTGGCCTTGCAGCGTTCTATAATTTATATGGCCTCATATCCCTTTTTTTTTTTTTTCCTCTCTTTTTCCTTTTTCATTTTTATAGTTGGCCTCCCGTCCCCCTTAATCACAGACATCGCGCTGATATTTCTATCATCGATCATGTGATGGCTACAGGCTAACCATTCCTATCTGAACAAATAGATGTGTAGCCATGAAGCTACCTCCAAATCCGCCATTATGCTACTCTTGTCTCCCCATGTGTATCGCATGTCTTGTATTTTTCATTTAATATAAATTAATCAAGAGCAATCTGCTAGTTTTACAGTAATAATCACAAAGACAATGCCACATAAAACTGGTAATTCGAAACAAGCCAATAACATATGATCCCTTTTGGCGTATTAAGGTTCCGAGTTAGGTTTTAATCTTATTTTATGTGGCCATATTAAATACACCATCCATGTCTACCCCACATTACAGCATATATATAGACAGACAAGCACCAAACTGAGCCACCAAGGGTTGTACTTCATTGCACTGCTCTGTAGATTTACATGCCTTCTTGAGGTCAGCGTTGATATGTGTTGTCTAATCTTCTATAGCAAACAACATCTATGTTGGCATGGTACATTTGCCAAGGCAGGCAGCTGGATCTGTACTAGACTGCTGTAGCAAGGACATGAAAAATGATCAGGGTTTTGAATTTATTTTGGATAAAGTCAGGGATTAATTGGAATTTTTAAGACAACGCCCAGACGGTAGATGATGCATGGGATTTTCATTCTGCCAGTGAGACGACATGCATGAAAGGTGCCACATGGTTGCATCAGGCAGAGCACAAAAGACCTAATCATTTCAGTGGTCTACACCAAGATGGATGGTTATGTATAGCTCCACTAGCCTATCCAAAAGCAAGGTCCTCAAATCTTGATAAGTTATCCGACCGAGCACTTGAGACCAAATGAATCAATTTATCAGTTGATAAAAATGAAAATTTTTAAGATCTCAGTTGATATCTTCGAGCTATAATATCATCTCAGCCAAAAATATGCGTACGAGTTCAATAATTATATTTAAAAATTGATTTTAAGGTCATGTACAATCCTCTCTCTCTCCATTTTATTCTTCTATATCTTTTATTACATTTTATGTTTCAATGTACAAAAAATAATTAAATAAGAAAAATCAAAATTTTGTATTTAGAATAATTTCATAATGTTCTATAGATCTAAAGATAATCTATGAACCAGAAAACAACATAATGTAATTTTTAGATTAAAAAATGTATTTTGATTTCTTCTAATCTAGAAAATCATGGCTCTAATCTTTTAATCAAAATTCTTAATCACTCCAATATAAGAAGGGCAGGCTGATGAGAAATTCTTTTGGCTGGAGTTTTGGGAGGAACATGTGGGATACCCTGGCCTTCCATACTGGGCGATCAGAACAGACCGTTTGTGCTGCGGGAGACTTGGTGCACAAGATGATCATTCCAATAATGGCATCGTGCTTCCCTAACTCTCCTCCCGTCCTCGGCTGTCCGGATCCCACTCACTCCCCACCACACAAATAGTTATTTCCACTCCTGGCCTCATCTTCTCCCTTATCCCCGTACTAATGGTGCCAGCCCTCGCGGCCGCTCCACAGGCCACACTATCTGTTCCCCTGCATAACGTCATCAGTTCAAATGGGAAGGACGGCAGGCATTGACAGCTACAGTGCTGCGGATGAATTACCCCACCACTCATGCATGCTTGTTAAACTACTAATTATATTTCTTTTACGAGATAATTAAAAAATATTAAAAGAAGCGGATTTTTCCTCTTTTCCACCTTTTATCCGACTCTGTTCTATAATAATAAAAATAAAGGAAAAACATTGATCTTTTGTTCTGGTGAGAAAGCACCGAATTAATTTGTTATACACCCTCCAGATGTTTTAGACATTCGGAAAAGAAAATTTGCATATGGAAGTAAATAACTAATGTTGTTGTGACTAGATCACATCTTTGAGCATTGCTTCTCATGCGAGATGCTTCATAATTTTTTCACAATGTTGAGAAATAACCCGTCACTTAATTCATATGAAACAGGAGGTTTACATCTTGACTCGTTTCTGCGTTTCAGATCAAAGCGTGAGAAGGAGTTTATGGTAAATGCAGTATCTTATACCAGTATTAATGTGTTGTATATACATTCTTCGTAACTTTGGCTCTTTACTTAAAAGAGCTATTAAAACTAGAATTATTAGAACTATAGAAAACTATATACATTAATGTATACGTATCCTTGTATACTACTTTTTGTGGCAACTATAAATGATGATTACGAGGATAATTCATAGCAGTTATACTAACATACATAGCCTTCCAGAAAGTTTGAACGGCCCTCGTAACTCGATCCATAAGATTTAATGTGCAAGTCTTTCAGATGTATATTTATTGACCCAATAACTCAACCCTCACTGCCATGCGGATTTGGACAATAATCAAGACGAAAACAATAACATTTCTATTCGCAAAGCATGGAGTTTTCTTAATCCGGAAACGAAACGAAAATTACAAAAAAACCGGCGCCGCATCACGTCTCCGACCAAAGCTCACTATCATCCACCTTACGATCGCTCGATCTATACACGTGGCGGACATCAAAAGGAAATTAGTGCAATACGTGGAGAGGAAAAGGTAATGCTGTAAAAGATGGGTTTCACCGGACTAGCCGGTCGCACGTGTCGATGTTATAAAAGATGGGGCTTAAGCAAAACAGAGGGTAGTTTTTATGAGGTTTGGTGATCTCTCGGTCACGGGGAAAGAGGGAGGGAGCAAAGCGATTAGACGTGGAAGAGAAAAATTAGGCTTCCGAATTGGGCTCCGTCTGAATGAGAGTTTTCTTGGTAAAAATTAGATTGCGTGCATGAAGCAAATTTTGAATTCCGATCGGGATTAGGGGTTGTTTTCTCGCATTCTGGCGATCTCGTCACCGCCGGCCTTGGCCGGAATTCCTCTGTTTACCGGCGATCTATCCTTCGGACTAGAATCTTGAAGAATTTGATGCGGTTTTCTGACCAAATCTTTCTTGTGGAGGTGAGGAGCGGATCGGATTCCATGTTGTTTCTTACCCTTATTCTTCGGATAGACGGTCTTGAGAGCTAATTTCCAATTATTTTTTCTCTGATCCTCGAAAAATTCGTGAATTTTGTTTCTTTTCCTTGCTGGTTCTGCTTTCTTATGGACGTATCTGGTCTATTTGAAAAAGGAAATTTTCTCTTGAACACTGTTTCTGTTTGAAAGAGCAACAGCGACAAGACAATCAAGATACTATCTTTTTTTTATGGATTTCATGTCTTTTTTTTTGTTGAATTATCCGTCAATTGAATTCCTTATCTTGGGGTTCCCGATCCTCTTACCAGTTCCATTTTCCTCTTGTATTTGATCTCGTTTGATCCTTCATAAACTTTTTTTTTTGGGGGAGGGGGGTGGGGGGTGTTGTTGTCGGGGGGGTGGAGGTGTTGTGTGTGGGGGGGCTAATATAAGCTTTATTTTTGCTTTGGATGGAGGAAAAAGAGGTATTTCTGTTATTATAACTTGCAGGAATTTTTACAAAATGCCATAGATTCTTTAATCTAGTATGACTTTCTGTAGAAATGAGGTGATCTAAGGATCATACGAGGCGCTTAAAGGTAACATCTTTGATCTGTTTCTGCTTTAAATTTATGATCTTTCTTTTAATATCTCATGATTTTGTGAGGTTTGTGTTTTAATAGGGCGCTTCATAATTCTCGCACCTTTTATTCCATTTATTACATTTACACTCCCTTTATGAAGCTTCTGACGCTATTTTTGGATTTCGTTCGTTAACTGGATCTCCTGATGTTCATTATATCTATCGCTCCTTCATGTAGCTTTTAGATTCGTCAGCAGTTTGTTGGGGTTTGGATGATATAAGAGAAATTGATTTGGCTGTTAGATATCCTTCTATAATGGAATTTGAAGCGTATATTTTTTTGCTGATCGATTACTGCAGCAGTGATTAAACATTTTGATTAGTTTTTTCTTTTAGAAGCTGCGATACTTTGTGTGTTCAATGGACCTCTAGGGACCTCTATCCATAGACACCATATGGACCTCTATCCATCTGTTAGTCTTGTGGACAATGAAGTTTTGGTAGGATTCTGAGGGAAGGGCGCTTACTGTTGGGATTTTACTATCATCAACTTTATTTTTGATTCAAATCTAATCATTGGTCTTCATGGTTGGTTCAAGTACCTTATATTTTTTGTGACCATTGAAGCATCTCTTTGTCAGCGAATCTAATCTCTGCTCTGTTTGCAGGTTGTTTCTTTCCTTCTAGCACATGGTATATATTTCATAAACTCGTTGGATTAATGGAGCAACTGAAACTGCATATTGTCTGCGTCTCCATTTTTGCATCTGAAGAAAGGTCGTGGATACAGTGATGTTTTCCTTGCTGTTTGATGATCTTCTTGAAGGCATGAGTCTCTGAGATATGGTGTTTAAGAAGAGGTTGGAATACAGTTTCAATGGCTACCAGGTTCCTGCAATGCCTCAAATTCCAAAATCTGCCAAGGTATTTGTTTTCTGTCACAAGCCATTTGCTTGAATTTCCCTCCCTTTTCCTAATGGGTTTTGGTGAACTCTTTCTAATCTCTAATAGTTGAGTTACAGGGAAAGCGTTCAGTTAGAAGGAAGGTGGTGGATGGCCAAATGTGTGCATTTGACTTGCTTGCAGCTGTAGCAGGGAAGATACTAGAGAGAGAAAATTCTTCGACTCTGAGTAGCATAGTCGGAAACTCTAACCAGAATGTTAAACAGGAGCAACTGGATGAAGAGAAGCCATGCAAAGATGAAGCTTTTGATCAAGTAAGCTGTAAGGAAAGTACATCTGGTTCTGAACTTCCCATACAGAGGCAGATTCTCCACACTTTGAAGGAACATTCGCAAATTCCAAATGCAACAGCTTCAGAATCTACTTTTGTTGCTGTAAAATCTGATGTATTCAACAAGGATATTTATACTGGGGATTTTGTGGCTAATGGCAGCAAGGAAGAACTTGCATATTCTCTTGGCACAACTGCCAAGAAATGTTGCACTGATAGTTACTCTCCTTGTTCTGCAGAGTCATGTCAAGCCGAATTCATGGAAGGGATCAACAAACCAATTGTATCTGATCAGCATGAAGCTGCAACTTCAATGGTTAAAAACATCCAGCACTCCTGGAGTTTGGACAATCCAGTGGAGCAGGATGCTAAACTCCCTGCTTTGGCTAGCTTAGACAGCAGTGTCAAGGTGCCTCTGAATGGGCATCTCATTCCTCATATTAGCTCCTTTCTTATTTGTCGGGATGATACAGAACTACTTGTAGATAGAGATGATGACGAAAACTCTTCTGGGTGCACTCATCCTAGCACCATAACTTCTAAGGCCTTGAAGCCTCAATATCATAAAATAAGAAAGCTGTTTTCTAAAACTGGTATGCTAATTAGGTCCATGACTTTTTCCTGCCTGTCAGAAGACGACCTCAATACTGTTACTTCATGTCCTATGTTTGGTAAATAATGTTTGTATGATGGCAAAACTCATAAACTAGACTTTTTTAATGATCAGATGTAGAAACGAAGCCTGCTTTTCACAGTCTGAAATTTTGTTACACACGCCGAAGGACACAGAGGTATTCATTTAAGAGGAGAAAGGTGTATGAGCACCGCTTAATGTCACCATCTGATGGGGGAATTAGTAGCAAAGGCTTTTGTAACTCATCTGAAAAAGAAATAAATTACAAAACAAATAATTCACATTCTGCTCTGCATGGAGGTATCTCCTTGTATAAGTTCTTTTATAGCTTACCGTCCCTATCTTCTTTTCTGATTTTTAGGAGATTTAAACTAAACATTTTACCTTTTGCAGAGAATGGTACATCATCTTCTGCTTCTGGTCAAATATCATCATATAAATCTGAAAATTTCCATGGTATGATAGGTTTTGATGGAAGGATGATGACTTTTTAATATTTGACTTCATTTGTTTGACCCTGTCATTATGGGCTTATAAGAAACAAGGTCTTTTGTTTTGCAGTGAAACTCAGTATCAAATCATTCAATGTGCCAGAACTTTTCATAGAGATTTCTGAAACTGCTACTGTCGGTTCGCTTAAGGTATATGATCCTCCTCTTCACTTCATTTCATTCCTGACCTCTGGTGTACTGTGCAGATACCTCATTCTATCAAATTTGTTAGATATATGCTATAGCTGTGTACACCATGGGAATCTGGTGTACCAAATATTTTTCTAATACCATTATTATCATCTTAAGTGTGAATCTTGCCATTGATTTAAGGCAGATCCATAGCAATAAATAATATGTTTTAAAAGGCTTACTTGTAGACCGACAGCATAATATTTATGACCTGGCCTGTGAATCATGCATTAGTTGGTTTACTTCTCTATCTATTTTTGATTTTTTTACATTAAGCATTTCTTTAAGGAAAAAGGAAAAGAAGTTTTGTTGGTCTAATTATTGATTGCATGGATCTTTGTCTTTTGATCTTTATTTTAGTTTCCTTGATTTGTTTTCATATTATGATTTTGCACCTTCCTAGGCTTTGTTTGTCTTTATATACTTTCAGAGGCTAGGAAAATGGCCTTTGTGAATTTAGATGTAAATCTCTCTGGTATGTTTTATGTTGTAGAGGACAGTCATGGAAGCTGTGACAGCTTTTCTTGGAGGTGGATTGCACGTGGGAGTTCTACTCCAAGGAAAGAAGGTTAGAGATGATAATAAAACCCTACTCCAAGCTGGAATATCTCATGTTGATAAGCTGGACAATTTGGGCTTTATGCTGGAGCCAAAGTCTACAGGAGCTTCATCACCAGTCACAACCACTGAATATCTGCATACCCTTCGTCCCTGTGATGCTACTGAACCATTAGCCAGGTAATGTCATTCTGCAACTTTGTTTGCACAGTTTTAACTACACCTGTCTTATTTCTTAATCTAACAACACCAGTGTCAATTGCCCGTATTTTCATGTCTATATTTCATAAGTATTCACTGCGGTTCACTGAATGCTATGGCGATTTGAAATCACTGTTTTACTGACTCAGCAATGTAGTTTAATAGATTTATCTAATTTTCTGTTTTGGAAGTTTTAATGACTAGGATCTGTTCCTCTTCTCATTTAACAGCTTTCCGATCTGGAAAAAGAAAGAAAAAACATATAGTCGCATGAATGTGATACTTATATTTGTTACTGATTTAAGTTATTTTTAAAATTATATAGCTCCCATTTGTCCTGTGGGGCTGTTGAATTGCATTTAATTCTATTAGCATTTAAAATGTTTGTTCATGAAATTAATTTTGTGGCCCCCTTTTTAGAAATTTTCTTTTATGTTATAAGGCATCCAGCTGCTTCTCCTGCACCAGTTCCAGAGATATTTAATGCCAGTCCAGAGCCTCCGGTGACCTCTGCAGTGAATTTTCCTGAGAGTGATCATGATTCAGTTCACTCCCCTATTGATACTAAATTAGTAAATAAAGCCACAGCAACAACATCTAACTCACGAGCTCTAGTTCCTGTCCCAGCCATGAGCGTTGATGCCTTGTCCATGGTTCCATTGCATAAACCAAGGCGGTCTGAGCTTGCTCAACGTAGGATTAGGAGGCCATTCTCTGTCTCTGAAGTTGAAGCACTGGTCGAGGCAGTTGAAAAGCTTGGAACTGGAAGGTCTGTGTTAAAAACTCACCCTCCTATCGAATCTTTGATGGGTCTTCTCTTATTTTGGTCTCTGGTCACTTATTTCAGGTGGAGGGATGTCAAACTTAGAGCTTTTGACAATGCTAAGCATCGGACCTATGTAGATCTGAAGGTATAAGATCTCCTTGCATCGCATACTTCTGCATTCCTTCTATGTAAAGCTTCAGAATTAATCTCCCTCACCTAATTGGAAGATTTCACTCATATATAATAATTCTTAACACATAAGGTGTGCCTTTAAAACCTTGCTCGAAAACTCATTTTCTTGGACTTATGTTTCCTAGCCATGCATAAATATGAACCTCAGGCACTAGTTTTGCACAGTAAACAGCTGTTGTGCCAGATGCAGATATTTACTGAAATCAGTTTATTTCTTCATAGCTTTAAGGTGGTTAGTGTTTCCTAGGGAAAGGCCTAAATATGCTAGTGTTAGTTATCCAAACAAACGTGGCCTGCTTTTCCTCTCTTACAGAAAAGGGTCAGACGTATATGTCTTATTTTGAATAATAGGGTATCGAGCCATTTGTAACAACAGACAAATGCTAAATCTTTTCAGTGTTTAATTTGTTTTAATGCTTTCCTAGGAAAGACATGTTAGGGGTATCATTGTGGCCAAAGAAATTCGTTATGGGATGGATCTCCTTGATTTGCCATACTTATGTTTGCCTCTAAGGACAAGTTGTATATTATGCCTTTGTAGTAAAAATTATTGTAATGGGGTTTAATGAATGCAGGATAAATGGAAGACGTTGGTGCACACTGCAAGAATATCTCCTCGTCAAAGGAGAGGGGAGCCGGTACCTCAAGAGCTTCTGGACCGGGTTCTTGCCGCGCATGCCTATTGGTCCCAGCAGCAAGCCAGGTTCCAGGTCAAAACCCCTCTAGCTGAGGCCTGCGTGCTAGTCTAGATCTCTTCTTTCCGTCAACAAATATTTTGGAGCCAAGAGAACCGTTTCTTGTAAATATATGATAGAAGAAAGGGGAAAGGTAACAGTAAGACAATTCAGGAGTTTTTGTAATATTCTCTATCTCACGCACACCATCATTCCTAAGCCAGTGATTCGTCTCCTTGTGAATTCTGTAACGGAGAGGGCTCATTTGGCATCTGTACATGATGATGACGATGATGCCCCAGGGACAAAGGAAATAAGACTGGTGTTGCCAGCAATGTTCATTCTCATGCTGTTGACCCCCGTTTCATCAAGTTGTCTTCTGGTTCCAATTAGCATAATTTTCTTTGATTTGATTCCATTCTTTTAAGAACAGTGTTGTGTTATGTTAGAAGAATAATGCGGGGGAATATTAACAAAGGATGAAGAAATGTTTTTCAATGTTGTGTATGTAGATCCATGGATCGTTGTTTCTGTGGATATCTCTTTTATCCCCTTCGGTTTTGCTACCTTTGATTTTTGATAGGTTTTTCTGTGCTATTCTGTAATGTATTCATCTATCATTACATTGGATGTTGTATCAATTTGTGCTTTTGAGTTGTTGAGGTCTTTTTGATTGCTGATTTTGGTTGCGGGCTTGACTTTGTCGAAAAGGTTGATATTATGATTCATTACTTTGATTTGTGCTTTCAAGTTGTCTGGATTTTTTGATTGCTGACTTTGGTCGTGGGCTTGACTTTGTCGAAAAGATCGATGTGATTCGCTGGTCCCTGGGGCCTGGCAATGATCCCGATGCCGTAATGATTTATGATTCATTACTTGGATTTCAATAATCGTGGATCACTTTTTTTCCTTCTTCATATACAGTAGATTTTTGCCTATTCTCTATTACATTTTCATGGATGAGTTATGTCTATTTTCACATAATAGGAATCCAATAATCCTCAGAAGAAAACATGGAAGCCCAAAAAAAAAATTGAACGATTGTATAAAAAGAATACGGAAGCTTGAGGGCACTCCCAGTTTCTATGTCCAATAATTCCGCATTGATAACACAATGCTGGGAGCTATTCACATTTAACTTCCACCTGCACAGATTTCCCCTCATGACATTCACGAAAAACTCTGTTAACAGATTGATTGATGTTAATTCTAACGCAAGTTTTGGCATATTTGCATTGATCTCCAAATTTTTTTGTGTTTATCTTTTGTTTGCAGGCTTACCCACCATAGCCGCAAACATTGGGATGGAAAAGCTCGGGTTTCCAGTACTTTTTTTTTTTTTTGGTAAAGGGGTTTCCAGTACTTTATTGGAAGCTACTGGAACCTGATCCAAACTGGGGCCACCTCGAAAGCTTCCACCGGATGGTTGAAAATTATCCCTCCAGCTAATCAAGTTGAGGGCCTACATATTAACAATCCAATTCTTTACCAAAAAGCAATCCATGGCCCCTCTATTAGCACGTTAACCATGATTCTAAGTAAATCTAAAATTATAGAAACTGTCTTCCATATAAGATTCCATAAAGGGACACTTAAGGGGTAAAAGTTTGCTAAGCTCTAGCCTGAAGGGTCAATCATGTCATAGTCTCTCATATTAACTAACCAAAGGGGTGTTGCATACGCTTATTCAAGTGATGCATGAAAAACTGTTCAAGTGTGTATTGAGAAGCTGATCTTGGACTGAAGGGGAATTCAAAGTTCCTGCACTCAACTCATTCACTGCAGGTTGGGCGTGTATGAGGTCCTCTCTTCTTCTAAAACGTAACCAAGAGTCGTGGCTCAGGTATTGTCGCCACCTCGGAAGGTCCGAAACCTGGTCCCCTGACAACGCTGTCAATGACGCTTTATCGACCAGATGGGAACTTAATCTCGGAGGTCCCACAAAAATTAACCAATGAAAAATCAACACGTTAGCTAGAAAGAAGTGTCGTACGACACGGCTGATCAATCTCGGACGGAGGTTGCTTGCCAGCGAAGCCTCCGACACGATTCAAATCCGCGCTCTATAAATGGGAGGGGCGGGCGCCTGGTTCTAACTATGGTCCTCCTCCGTTCCCCGGCCCACTCTCCCCTGTTTCTGGGGGCGTCAGTCCCTTCTCCCAACAAGCTCGTTTTCCTTTCCGGTTTTTCCCCATGCAAGAAGCTCAGATCCCGAGATTTTAGAGCTTGTTCTTCTCCCCTTGGATCGCTTGATCTCCGATCGGAGAGCCATCGGCGTTGAAATCGTGAGAGGTTCTGCTCGGACTTAGGGTTTCTTCGATGGAAGAGGTATGGCGATCTCCCCTATTCCAAGGCCGATCATGATAGTTTCTTGATATTTGTTTTCGATGTCGATTTATCCCTCTCGTCATGTTCTTTTTCTTGGCATTTCTTTGAGAGTTTTGTAGAAATCTAAGGTCTCCTAACTCGATTCGTTCTTCATTACCAATCTTTCCTTCAGAAATAGATATCTAAGAACACCTTATTCCAGATCCCTGTTGCCTTGGGATGGATGGGAGTTCTCGGTGTTAAAAATGAGTCTCTGTCTTACTCCACAGATCGTCCACATCAAGCTAAAGGAGAAGGGTCTAAACGAGACGGATGCCGTCAATCCGTCTAAGGACCTGCCTCCTTTCACCTACACCAGAGGCGAAACTCGCGGTTTCCTCTTCGACGAAGACGAGCTTCGAGAGATGGAGGACGAGGAAACCGATGAGATGAGCACCGCTGAAAGGGGTCTCGCCGAGGCCATCTGGAATGACGATGGTGTTGAGCTCGTCTCTCTGGCCAAGACCATCTGCGAGAAGCCCTTGGCTAAAGCCGATCTGAACGCCGACAACGCCAGAGATGAAGAAACCCTGAATCCTAGCTATGCTGCCAGACTCCTTCATCTGGCTTGCAAGCTCGACTCCGTGGAATGCGCTCGAGTCCTGATCGAAGGGGACACCGGAGTGGTGGTCCGTATCAACGAAATGGATGGATTCGGCCGGACTCCGCTCCAGAACGCGGCGGAGATGCACTCTGCCAAGTGCATTGAGCTGCTCCTCCGAAAGAACGCGAGGACGGATCTCAGATCGAGGGACGGGAGCTCCTGTCTCGCCCTCGAGATCGCCTTGTCCAGCAAAAGGTAGGTCGGTATCTCGTATCCTTTCGTTTCCGTTATCTTTTTCAAGAACTAAGTAGGTCCCAGGAATTCCAGGCATTTTTCTGATTTCTTTCCTCCATCTCTTGTAATCGATTTCTCTTTTGCGCATCTCTGCTCTTCATTCCCTTAGGATGCAGGTCGATTGGTCACCGAGCGATTCAATCGAAGAGCTGCTGACTCTTTTGAGAGAAAGGGTTTGCTTTAACGAATAAGGAGTTCTTAAATCTTATTTGAGGAATTTTTTGCTCTAACGAGTTCCATTGCAGGATTTCAGTGCCATTAGGTTGCTGGTTGAGAGAACTAGGGGAGTTGCTGAAATAGCGGATGCGAATGCCATGGCGGGACGAGTCACGGCGCTGGCGGTGCTGCTTCTTGTGGCCGCGGATAAATTTACTGCTCCGGTGACGGTACGCGGGGAAGGTGGCTTTAGCAGGAAGAGCTCTAGGACGGTCTACGATTCGGTACTAGGAGAGGCTTTAACGCTGGGGACGAGGACGAAAGCGGCTAGTTCGGGGAGCCGACTCGGTGGGAACCGGCTCGCGGATGGCTGGGAGTCCACTCAGAGCTGTCGCGAGAAGCGAAAGGCTTTGCTCCGGGAGATCGAGCTTCTTCACGTGTTCGGCGCCGTTCCCCGCGGCAGTTCAGACGATGAAAATGCCGTGGCGCCACTGCTTCGTGCGTGTCAGGTATTACGTGGCGCACCCGCTTTAGATTTTTTTATGTTTGTTTGTTCTGGATCAGAGTTTCACGTTACTTAGCAAGGTGGTCCCATATAATTCACCCAAAAAAAAAAAAAGCTGATGCATGCAATAATTTTTCCAAATAAAGAGGCATAATTTTTTTATCAAAAAAATAAAAAAAACATAAACTTACATGTCCGTATGGTATATTCGGAGGACCTCCGTATTGCATGCATCAGATGCAATTGGACCGTGCAAATCCCACAATGGATAACACGCAACGCTATCTCTTGTATTTCACGGATTTTCGATTACACGTTCTCTACTGTACGTATGCTCCAGAATTTACTCTGATTCACTTGCACCTGCTGCATGCAATAATTTCTCATCCGGAGGCTGCGATCCCTTGTCCTTTTTAGCACGGGTCACGGTTCAGGTCACCCCACAGGTTCTCGTAGAGATTTGGTTCATGAGTTGTTACGGTAACGTTGGCCTTCCGTCAGGGCCCAAACGGCGAGAAAATAATTAGATGGACCAGGTCTAGTGGAGGCAAACTTTTATTTTTGTTTTATTTTATTTTATTTTTGTACAAAGAGGAGGTGAGCCTTTGGTGGTTCCTTTAATTCGCGACTGTCGTCCAATAGACTTTCTTTGATCGTTCTCACTAGACTTCGGGCGCAGAGCTTGATTTTGCGCGGAATGAAATCTTTTACAGTTTCCGTTGATCTTGTTAGGAAGTGCTTAATCTTGATCCGCCTGTACGGGCTCGTATGGATCCGCTTAACAACTCGATCTTTCTAGTCGCTGCAGAAAATGGCTGATAGCCCTTCCCGTTTCTATCGCAGGTCGGAGATGAGACCGTTATCAAGCTGCTGCTCAAGGAGAATCCAGACGTGAATGAAACTGATCTCGACGGGAATTCCTCGCTTCACTGGTGCCTCAGAGGTGGTTTTAGTTCGCAGGATCCAAGGTCAGCTATCTGCTGCTTGTTGATCGATAATGACATACAATTGATTATGTTTTTAACTCTTTGATAGCTGATGCCAGTGCTTACCGTGTCCCAGGATTGTATGGCTCCTGCTGAAGCACGGTGCTAGAGTATCACACCGGAACAAATTAGGACTGACACCAGTTCATGTTGCCGCTGCGAAGGGCAATTACCAGGCGCTCCAGGTACTCCTCTCTACCTTTGTCATTTCGGTTACCTCTCTCTGTTTCATTTTGTTTTTTTTTTTCTTTTCTTTGTAGACATCTTTTTTTGACCTTACTATGTTTGTTTCGTCTACAAGATACTGCTGCTTCACGCTCCAGAATGCGTAGATCTTGCCTCTGAGACGAAAGAAACACCACTATTTTTTGCTGTGAAAAACGGGTTCATTGATTGCGCACAGCTCCTCCTGCGTTTTGGAGCCAACAGCCAGGCCTTTAATCTCCGGTTTACTGCTTTTCATATGAACTTGGAATCTGCTCTTTCAGGTTAATATCTGCTAACATACCTTTGCCTTTTTCTCAGAAGGCAAAGACCTATAGACATGGCGAAGTCACAAGACATGCGCTTCATTCTAAGCCCCACGAGTCGAGGATTCGGTAAGCCTTCAATTTTTACTTTTTAGAACAAGAAGACCCAATGGAAGATAACCACAATGGGAATGTTTGACATCAATTTCCCCACCCCCTCTTTTCTTTTATTGTTGGAGCATGGAAACCTTTCTGCCTCATGAAAAAAAGATGTTCTTTCTCCAGATGAATTTGTGATAAATGAAGAGGCGTACGAAGAAGTTAAGGATGAAGCTGCAGCCACCGAAAGGTAACATTTTAGTTTGGAAATTTAAAATAGGATATCTTAACTACTGTCGTCTTTTATCTTAGAAATCTTGGTGTCTGAGACTCTCATGGTGTGGCAGACCAAACTCCAGTCACTCTCAGCCGAAAACAGGGGTTTGCCGGTACTTTGAATCTCAAGGTGGGTGTGTTAGAGGTGCCAGATGCTACTATGCCCATGGGGAGGGTGAGCTTAAAGGAGTCATGGGCTGCTCGCTCGAACTCAAGCAGGCTGCCTTCAAGTGTGTAACCAAGGTAAGCTAACAGCCTGGTAGACAAATCATTGCATGATTGCCCGAGTCATTCCCGCTCGTTTTATTTTTTCCAACCAGCTACCGAAGGACTTCCGTCGGAAGGTTTTCATAGGGGGTCTCCCGCCCTCTGTTGACTCAGGTGGGCTCATCCGCCTTCTTTCTTCTTCCCCTTGTCAATAGACTTAAATTTGAGATGAGATGGTCATATTCAGTGAACTTTATTTGTTTACATTTCTTATGGAAACAGACTATCTCAAGGAATTCTTTGCTGCGGAATTCGGACCTGTAGAAGAGGCTGTGGTCATTGGCATGCAAGCAGGTGACCATGTGCAGTCCAGAGGATTTGGTTTCGTCACCTTCAAAGAAGAGGCGACAGTGGCAGCTGCATTAGAAACCCACTTTGTTACCATCTTTGGCAAGAAGGTTGAGATCAAAGGTGCTGTTGCTAAAGCAACCATACCAAAAGAGTCTTCCAAAACCCCTTCTTTGCAACCGCAGCTCCTTCAGGACCATGATACGAGGAATACAAAGTCAGCATCGTGGGCAGAGGGGCAACTATATAGTACTCCAAAAACTGTTGCAGCTGATGAACAGATGCCAAAGCCAGATGGCCAACTGTCTGTACAAAACCTTCCTCCATGGTTGTCAAAGTTCAGGAAGTGGCTACCAGTTTTTCTCAAGGAGGCATGTAAGCGTCTAGGGGAAGGAGAATGGTATCCTCTATCCTCCCTGAAGGGGGACTTTAGGGCAACTTGTGGGATGGAGCTCGACCATGCCTCACTTGGCTTCCTGAAGCTCAGCGACTTCATGCGTGCTCTCCCAGGTATTTGCAGGATGAGGGTGGTGCCTGTAGGCGCTGGCCCTGCGACTCACATGGTTCTCCTCCCATCACTCTCTCAGCCTCGCCACGAGCTGCTCTCACCTCCATCCCGGCACCAGCAGCCCCTCCCAGTCGGAGATATACGGGTGTCCCCTGAAGTTCATCCGCCACTGAACTCAGATGAGCTCCCAAATTCCCCTTCCATCTCTGAACTCGGTGAGATTGCATCTTGGCTCACTGAAAGCCAGCCATTGGAGAAGGATTGTATTGACAGTATGGGCTCTGATGAGAGAGGTGCTAACCTTTCTGGGAGGGACCTTTTTGATCCGGGATTCCTAAGGCCTGGATACACTCGCTTATCCAATATGGAGTATATGATTCGGAGGTCAGCTGGACATGGAGGAACAAGTGGCTGGATACCACCAATTCAGTTACCAAATTTGCTCCCCGGTAGCAGTGACACACCCTCCGTTACTTACTTCCAGAGACAGTGGGACCATGGTTTGGTGAGGATACCTCTTCCTAAAAGAACCTCTTAGCTTTGTCGTTAGGCTAGTTTTGCTGGCAACCATGTAGATTTACCGATGTTTACGCAGCTTGAACGCGGTTACTGTATTGTCTGCCAATCCCGGGAAGGCTCCTTGGCTCTTATACCCTGCCTTCACAAGGCGTGTGAAACTTGCATGGCGACGCGTGCCCCTAGAACATGTGTGATTTGCAATGCTGTTGTGCGTGGGTTCGAGCCTTGCGTCCATCCTGGCATCAACCTATGCAAGCATCCGCCATCAGACACAGATTACCCTTCTCTGGTAAGTAGGCAGAGATTTCCTCTTGCTTAATTGAGATTTCAGCCAGAAATCCTTCGAGTTTAGACCAATTCTTGAACTTCGCCATGAGGACCCAAATATCCTAGACTACTGAGTTTGTGTCCCAAACTTAGAGATGTGCTCAGAAGTGCTTCTAAGCTAAGTAGGTAATGTGCGTAACCTCGTGTGTGCTGGTCTAACATGGACTGCCTGGTGAGTTGCTCGACCTGCAGAGAATGGGTGGAAGTCCATCTCCCCACCACAGCTTGGTGCCAACTTCCTCAAGCCTCGGAGCAAGGCCAACTGCTGGAGTCTCCACGTGCCAATTCAAATTTGCTTGCCAAGGTGACAAGGCAACAGTTATCTGCTTACCATGCGCGCATCGTATTGCGTGCCGCCAGTGTGTACCAGACCTAAAGAGGGTGCTGAAAACGTGTGCTGCTTGTGGCCATGCCGTGGAGAGAATAGCGTTTGTCGACGGGTAGAGAGGTCATTTTATTTCTACCCAATTTTGCCACATGAAATGGTAGCTTCTGGTAAGCTTGTGGAGGGGGACGAAGTCCTCCAATTTTGGCCTCGCTTCCGAAGTCTTTCATTTCATGTTTCTTGCATTATCTTAGGCCTATTAGGCTTTAAATGTTACTCAAACAAGTGATTCAGTATTGTTATCTGCACGGTTTAGTATTTTCAGTTGGGCCATGATTCAGCCTGGCAGTATTGATCTCAAAATCAATGATCACTAATTCCTAGGTGTGGATCTATGACAACATGGTTCGTTTGGTTGGGGTCTTTCTCGGCATTCTAGGGCAGAATAAACCTCCCTGGTATAAAGGAATTAGCTTGAAACTGCACGTCTTGAAATCATTGTGAACTATGACATGCTTACATGGGCATCAGTGATATATGATCATTGGCTATTTTGATCCGGAGGATGTGTTTGAAGATACCGATACTTCTTCATACATGGACGGATGGATTGTCCTCAGCCTTTTGACTATGGTTTGGAGAACTCAGAGGTGACAATGGAGACCACTTTAGTACCATCTTTGATATCCAGGTAAGAAAAGCTAAAATTATATAAGGGAAATGAATGTATGATTCTACCATGTATTTGTACCAACAAAAATCAAAGTATTGCATGCACCAATTTGCCTTCTTAGCACTGCAGGGCATATCTAGTGCGAGGTTTCAGGAACTTGACTCTTAGTGGTCAATATATTGGATTTCTTTCTTTTCCTTTCAATTAATGTTGTTCCAAACAAAAATGATTTTGAGATATTTTGTAAAACTTTTAAACATATTTCTACTTTCCTTCAAAAGCTAAAAATGTCTATTAAATAAAAGCTCCAATCTGGAGCTTTTGGAAATTAGGTTGTACTTGAGAAAACATGGGAAGCTCATTCTGTTTTAATGAAAATGCTCCAAAGATGAAAATGCCCATGCTAATTCTTCACCATGTAATGTAATGTAATATAGTAATATGATGTAATATGATAATATAATGTAATGTAATGTAATGTAATATGAGGGTTGGTCTTGTCGCAATGATAAAATTACTCAATTTTTACTTGGAAACTATGACTCTATAGATTTTTTTTTTTTTTATTGACTTTATGACTTTATTATTAGGACTTACAGTTACAATTTCATGACTTTATAGATAAAAGCTCTACGGTATTATCAAAATTATCAAATTGGGCCAATGTAAAATAAGAACTATAATTATATGATTTGATAGATAGTACTAGACTACTAGTCGATCAGAATTTTAAAAGGATATTCTTCTATTAAGTTCTTTATGCAGTTTTAGAGTACACATCACTTGGCTGGTTGGTGCATGGAGTTTAATCTATAAATTTTTCTTCATTATGACAGTTTTATTAAATCTTAGCGAATGGTTGCACTTTCATCAGCCTTATGAATAATCAAAAAATAATAATAATAAAGAAAGAAGAAGAAGAAAGGGTCCATTAGGTTTTGCTAGGATATCATTTTGTTTACTTAGGGCAAGATGGATCCATAAAATAGTTTGCAAAGCTTTTAGTGTGGATGTAGTGCTTGTTGATCCTTTCATGTCATTTATGATCACATGATGTGTAAACATTGTTGAGCATTATTATAGACATGAATACTCTCTTGTTCTTCTTCCTTCTTGTTTTCTCTTATGTTTGTGTGTACATATATTTTAAAATTATTAGTTTATATGATTTTTCTTACAGTAGTTTTTAACTAATATTAGAGAACAAATTGACATCAAGTCATGCACCTTGAAAAGATTCCTTGGAGATATATTAGATTTATTTCTAGATGTTTCATGCAACACATTGTACTATGGAATGTAGTCTTACAGCGCCCCATATACTATCTGAACATATTATGTTTTTTATGAACAAGTAGGAATGTAACACTTTTCTTTGAAGAAAATTGGAGCACAACAACTTTCAATATCTTTTGGAAGAAAGTAGATGGGCTCTAACATGTCATGGGCAGAGTTAATTTGTATCTAACCTTCTAATTGTCTATGCTATGGAGTGAAGGGTGCCACCTAGTCTTAGCTCAATCAGTTTATCTCTCTCGATGTAGGAGATATCTATGATTTGCACCTCGGTAATGGCATCTTCACCGTATTCTTTGTTTTTCTACGTGATGTTGGTTAACTAATGTGTGACCATCTGGAGAACAAAAGTCATCATTTATCTAAGAAATAGATATTCTTAGCCTGATCAAATTTAGGAATAACATGACATTGTCCGCAGTTTGTTATGTGCAGCGAAGCCTGATATACAACTGGTAACTCCATATATTTGCATGAGGCTAGGAGGTGATTTAGTTAACAGCCTAAACTCGGAGTCACAATTTTTGGGATTGAAATCGATCCAGGAACGTCTTGCTGGAAGTTCCATACGTGATCACAAAAGCCTGCACTTGAAAACAAGCTTGACATGCTAATGCTCCCAATTGCTTTTCGGAAGGTCCTAATTGTTCAAAATTGCTTGCAATCTCACTTTTAATATCAAAACATTGCTAAAAGAAAAAACCAGGTGTACCACATTTTCTCTTAAATTTCGATCCCATTTCCAAAACCATGTATGAAGCAAAGATGATTTACGTTGCTTTGTAGGTCTCTGCATTAACTTGATTGAAGTACTCCAGCTTCTGGCTGTTGCACATTTTTTTATGCCAAAAATCTGAATTAAAATTCAGCAAAATTATTAAAAAAAATGAATTTATCTTTGTCAAGTCTCCAATCATTTCTTCGATTAGGGGGAGAGGAATCGCAGGAATTACGTACAGTCGATGAGCTTTTCGTGGATTTTATATATCGTCGGTAGGGATGAAAATAAGTCAGATCAGATCAGACTTTGGCTTAAACAGATCAGGCCTGTATTGTAAAATACTAATCTGAGCTTAATCTGTTGGACTGATTCAGACTTAAAATGAGACTCGACCTGATCTATTTTGCAAAATAAAAAAAATCTGATCTAACTTGAAAGTCTATTTAAAAATTTTTTTTCGTTTTCTTAATTTTCGAAAGAACTAAGATAATTAAATATTGATGGATAAAAATAATAATTAATTAATTATATATATTTATAAAATAATAATTTTTGTTATATATATATAATTTAAACAGATCCTTACAGATTTTCGGATCAGATTTTAGATCTGATGTATTTATCTAAACAGATCTTTTTAAAAATTTATATTTAATTTATTTAAATAAATAAATCAAATTAAATCAAATGAACAGCAGATCAGATCGTCTGACAAATCGTCTGACCTATTTCCATCCCTAATCGTCGGGCATATATTTCGGTTTCCCTGCATGTCCAAGGGCGAGGAAATCCTCCAGCGAGGTCCTCCCACTCATCGAAGTCGGCTGGCCTGGTGCGAACGTTATATATAGTCGGGTATGTTGCTCGTTTCCCTCGTGAATCCGGAAGGGCGAGGGAATAGCTCATCTACGTCCTCCTCTCGCTGCGAGACCCGAATTTTGGAAGCCCGTTCTTGATCAACACCATTCTCTCTCTCGATTTCTAAACGTTTCCTCTTCGTCTAGGGTTTCATCTCTGCTCTAAGATCCCAATCTCCTCGCCGCCATGGGCTACGAAAACGATCCGTACGTTCTGATCGAAACCCTATCTCCTCTCATTCCCTTTTTGTCTCCGCTCGCTTTTGTTTTTTTCTTCTTCTGCTGATTGTAGGGTCTTGATTTGATCCATACCAGTTATATGGATGAAGACGGAGAGCCTTTGATGGATCCTGACATCCCGTCCGACCGGGAGGCCTCGCTGGAGCCGATGGATCCGATCGATGATGACGACGATGGCGACTGGCGCCGGGAGCGATCTCCGACGCCGGTGCTGGACTCCGCAGCGGAGGGCAAGGACGGCAAGCCGCGGCAGAGGCTGGTGAAGAAGAGCGCCATGGAGAGCTCGCCGGATCGGGAATGGAGCCCTGCGGCAGCAGGTTTGGAGGACTGGGAAGAGGAGCCGTTGGAAAAGAAGAGGAAGAAAGCCCCGTCCGTGAAGCAGGGGAAGGGTGGTAGCGGTGGGATGGAGAAGAAGGAAATCCTCTTCTTCCAAGGTCGAGCAGTCGGCGGGGAAGGGGTTCAAGTCGGGATCGAAGGGTTACCGCGGCGGGTCGAACGATCAAGCTGGTGATCCAGAGATGAAGGAGTTGTGGGACACCATAGCAGGGGCCGATTCCGAGGTCTGGATAATTGTCTTTTTCCAATGAAATTTGTGTTCTTATTTTCTCTATTCTTTCTTAATTCTTTAGCCAGCAACTGCGGGGAAATGTAGGAGTTTCCTGATTCTCTGCCGGGGATTAAGTTGATTGCTGAAGTTTTTCCAAATTTTTAGGCATGCCTACTTTTAATTAGTCGCTGTTCTTTTTCTTAGATATATTTTTTCGGTTTTATGTGTAGTAGTACGTCTCTTTCCTTATAAAATACCTCTGAAGACTGTCGTAAGTTATGTTCCTATGCACTTTGCTTAAGGTTTGACATTGATGCATTCATGCACTGTCTAGTTGGAATGAGGGTAAATACCGTTAATAAATACTCTTTGATATGATGAAAACAGTATGCTGATAAATCTCTTAATCATCAAAGTAAGATCTTCAGTTGATAATTCATTGAATAAGCAGATATATTTCGAGCTCCTGTTGTTCCTGGCTCTCTTGTTTGAGATGAGAGCAGTAAAGCTTGCATTAGAGCCCTTAATCAAGGCATTACTTTCATAAATTGACCAGAGAACTTTTGATGAATCTGCTGTAAAATAGTCCGATAAATGCATTTCAAGATTAGGACAAATCCTTGGGAACCATTAGGCTCACTTTTATCCATCTTCAAGGTTGCCTCTTTAATTTTGTCCTTCTCAAACTTCTGAATCCCAAGCCACCCTCTAACTTTGCAATTATTTTTTGCTTCAGACCCTATTAGCAAAATCATTTATTGAATATTTGTTTAAAATTGTGCTTGAATCTCTTTTTGGTCCAACCATCCAAATTCCTTGGGAGAAAAAGATCTTTTTCTCATCATCATCATAGAAGTGCTAATCTTTCTCTAATATATTTAACATCTGAGTCAGCTAGAACATCCAGGCGTTACAATTCCAGCTTTGCAAATGTTCTTGTTTACATCTTATGTTCTCCTTTTCAAGCTAATTTTGCCCATTAAGTTCTTCGTGGCATTTTAGATTATCCCTATACCTTGATAACTCTGGAGCTTGGATGTTCTGTAGTAACAAGAAAAGAAAGGGGAGAAGGTTAATTGAGAAGAGACACTTTTAAAAGAGGAGAAAATGGAGTCCTTGTCTCTCAACAGTCTGATATTTGAAATGTGAGAATGAATTCTTTATCAATTATTCATATGCATGATTTCACAACAACTAAATTTGGGTAAGTTAAATTTGTTGTATCTTGGAGTAAGCATGTTTCTAATTATTTTAGTATTGTAGATCTTAGGACTACATTTTTTTTTTTAAATCTTTTATGAAACTATAAAACTGTTCTATGCCATCACATTAGGAACGGAATGCTGTCATATGCTTTATTTGTGGTTTTCCCATGATGAATTAGGATGACCAAGAGGGAGTGAGAACGGTGGATGATGATAACTTTATTGATGATAGTGGTGTTGATCCTGCTGATCGTTTTGGCAGTGATAACGAGGCTGGTTTTGCTGGTGATGCTTCTCAGGTTGGTGTTCTATTTTGTTCAGTGGTTAGACATCTGATTTTATTAATATTCAACAGTTTTGTTGTTTAGTCAGCTGGTTTGAGTCGCATAACTTTATGTATAACATATCTATATTATATTGTTATTTGTCTTATTAAAAGGTCAATGATGTTTAGATATATTGAGGTAACAGTGTTTCATGTGAACTGTGCTCATAATTTGGAACTCAATCTAATTAGATTGCTACAAGTTTAAGTTGGATTTATCTTCAGTCATGCAGTTGTTAAGATATAGACCCCATAATCTTTTTCTATCCTTTTAGTAAAGAAATTAGTAGTTGGGTTATTGCAGGCTGAAGTGGGTGAAGAAGATGACGAAATTAGTAAACTCTTCAAGGGGGGTAAGAAAAAGAAGAAAAATGAGAAATCACCTGCTGAACTTGCTATGATAGTCAAACATCTTATGGCTGAGCTAGAAGTTACGGCTGAAGAAGATGCTGGGCTAAATAGGTAAAATAAACCGGCTGTCAACAAACTGAAGAAGTTGCCACTGCTTGTAGAGGTCCTTTCTAAGTAAGATGATTTCCTAGTCAAGAATTAGATTTGTTTCGCCATCAAAAAGCTTGTTTTTGCAACATGAAAATTGAATTAGTGCTATAGTTTTTGCTTCTACGGCTTTCTTCATGATCTGTTCATTTCTTCTTTCTTTTTTTTTTTCCCTGGAAGAAGCTTCAGCAAGAATTCTTAGACCATGGAGTGTTAACTCTTCTGAAAAATTGGCTTGAACCCCTACCTGATGGAAGTTTGCCCAATATGAATATCCGAACTGCTATACTTAAAATACTTGCTGATGTAAGTGGAATGGCCTTTTCCTGACATGCTATCTTCTATTAAATTGCTGGTAGAACATGCTTTGGGCATGCTTCAGTTGACTGGTTGCAAAATGCAGTACTTCTATGATAGCTCTGGTTGACGAGATTTTTGTTGAAAACACGCTTATGGTCCTCGTGTGCTTTTATTGCGATGCAGTTTCCCATTGATTTAGAGCAATTTGATAGGAGAGAACAACTAAAGAAGAATGGTCTTGGAAAGGTTACAAAACTAGAATGAAATTCTAGCAGCATTACTTTAAATTTTAATGCGAGTAAAAGGTGAATTTTTTATGCCTTTCTTGTGCAGGTCATTATGTTTTTGTCAAAATCTGATGAGGAGACCACATCAAACAGAAAATTTGCTAAGGAATTGGTCGATAAATGGGTAATGAATTAGTTGAAGATGCAAAGTGGATCTAATTTTAGCTGCAGGATTTGTTATTTCATAGCATACTCCTACTTTATTCTTTGTCCTTCTCTTTAGTTTCTACTCTCCAGAATATGTGGAATGCAATTTAGTCAAGTTTTTATGTGATGAGCTTGTTACATTTTCTGTTAAAACAATAATGTGCAGAGTCGACCCATATTTAATAGAGCACTAGATTTGAGGATATGAGGAGTTTTGATGATGAGAGAATTCCTTACAGAAGGCCATCTTCTCAGAAGTAATTGTTACTTTTTTCCTTTTGTGACTTTTTAGTAATTATTGTATTTTATTTTGCAGCATTATTATTATTATTATTATTATTTTATTTTATTTTGGCTAACTTTCTTATGGATCCTAACTTAAAGGCCAGTGAATAAAGCCACAGGGTTGGAATCTCCGGATGATGATCTTGATTTGGCTGAATTTTCACAGTAAGATGTTCCACCAACTTATAGATCCCCCACCCCTTCCCCTATTTTGTTCGTTTGGGTTCATATGATGTGTGATTCTGTATGGCATGCTTTCATCTGAACTCAACAACAATTATCCGATCTGGGTGCAGAGGACGAAAATCTGGGCAGGCTGCTTCTAGGCAACATGCTTCTAGGCCAGAAGCAATGCCTTTGGATTTTGTCCTGCGTCCCCAATCTAAAGTAGATCCAGAAGAAGTCAGAGCACGAGTGAAACAATCTGCACAGAATCAGCCCCGGCTGAAGGTCCATACTACCACTATTGACATTTTGATTTTATTAGTCTTCAGCTTCTCGGCAAGATATCACAATTCTAATTAAAAGAATCTGAATACTGTATTTTGCAATCTATTTTACTTCATAATTTTTCAGTACCATGAAATAAACATCTAGTGTGAAGATTCTTTTCTGTTTGAGTTATCCGTGGCTTGGAGACTGGTAGCATAACATATTTTTTCTACCTGTTGTTAAGAGGAATGAATCAAGAAGAATTTTGGTGGTGTGTGCATTCTTTGGCTGGATGTAGACAATCAAGTCTTGGACCCTATAGACTGAAAACTGGTGCTATTAAAATTAAATCTTATGTCTGTTCTGTTAGCTTATCCTATTATGTTTTTTTCAAAAAAAAGTGTCATTCTAGATGTGTTAATATGTGCTTTCTCTGGTTCTCTTATGAGTTTATGCTTTTTAATTTCATTATCATGGTCTCCAGTTGGCATGGTGTTAAAATTGGCATTTCGTTCTTGAGCAGGATTTCTGTTATCTTCTGACCATCCAAATGATCTCAATGGTTGACTTATGGCTTCTGTGATGTTTCCATCCACAACCAATTAATAATAACATCCATTATCAGTTTCGTGCAATTATTGCAATCATGACCTGTGTAGTTATTGGTTGTGATTTTGTTGATTATTAAAATCATTTAGTCCACATAGGTTGCCTTTCATTAGAGAAGGTCCAGGAAATCATGTGCATTTCATTATTTCATGAATCAAGGCCACTTGCTAAACCTTTTAATGTTATGAATAGAACATTCATATTGGGAAGTTTCATGCATTATGATTTGCATCAATCTCTTTAACGAAAACTATCTGCAAGCTACCTATATATGCTGTTGATTTTTTTCTTAGAATGTTCATCAATATCAGTAAATAGAATGTTGAATTTTGAGTTTGAAAATGCTCACTGGAAGTACTAGTCTTTCCAAAACTTGGTTTCAGAGCAATTTCTCATACAGACATGATTGGCTGGTGATGCAGATGAATAAGAAGTTGCAGCAGCTAAAAGCACCAAAAAGGAGGCAGCTTCAGGTGTCAAAAGTCTGTGTTGAGGGCCGTGGTCAAGTACTTGTGATCAGCAACTCCTGGTTAATTATGGGCAAGAAGTTATTGTGACTTACGCCGCCGACACCACCACAATATTTGCTTTACTATTTTGGAAACTTTTAGGTTGCCATTATTACAATCTTAGCCTGCTTCATCTCCTGCGATATGCACTGCTTCCTCCCCATTTTTTCCCACTGGTTTATAATTACTTTTATCAGCTGATATCATCAGTTATTAGAGTGCACATGGTGCAGTTGTGAGGTCTGGCCAAATTATGCAGGGCAGTGTATTATCTCTTATCGCATCTAGTGGCCTGTGGTATGATTTTTTCTTAGCCATGTATCATCAGACCATGCATATCATTCCACTTGTAGCAAGTTCTAAATGCATTTTAGAGTGGAGGAAGCATGCTGTCTTTGATTGTATGAAGCAAAATTCATTTTAGTCAGTGAGGGTTTTTTAGAGTATGATGTCGTATGGTGGAATGATTATATATGTAATGCAGGACAAAGTGAATGGCACAGAGGAACTCTGCGACCCATCCAGATTTGAGTTTAGTTATCAGGTTCTCTTGGAATGTGATTGGTTGAGTGGGTGCAGTTTTCTTTTAATTTCCTATGATCATGGAATCCTTGCAAGACAGTGGAAGGTGTGGCACTCTTTGATTATACTGTTTTTTTTCCATTTTTGGGGGTACTTGTGGTTATACTGTTTCAAGAAAGAATGTTTGGTGATCATGTGCAATGGTCTACTCCAGACAATTCCTGTCTAATATGAGCATGATGATTCAAATATAATGCGGCCCGTTTTATGTTTGCTTTATTGCATTGGGGGTGCCTGAAATAACGGGAAGCTTTGTTACAATGCAGAGATATTTTTATTTGCCCTTTGTTTGTGACAGAAAATATCCCCACAATTGTTGTCTGCCCCTGTAGTTCTGGTTTCTTTTTGGTAGGGTCAAGTATGGAAGTTCAACCTGAGGCCGGTCAAACTTATTTTTTGTAGTCATGTAAAGAAGAAAAAAAAAAAAGATGCAGTAGCTGTTTGTCATCATGGTCAATGCATTTTGCAAGTTTTTAAATTTACTAATATGTGAAACTCTACAATGTGCGACAGAAGGATAAATTTTGTTACAGGTATCATTAGAGGATTGTTTCAAATGCATTATGGAAAACGAATTTATGGCTTGTAGTTGGTTTGTCTTGGTGACATAAGCTCTGGGTCAGCTATTCTTCGTGTGTCATTTTGAGCCACCGAATCTCAGTTTCGTTGATATTTGTCTCCTGCCCTCTAAGCAAGAGATAGGGGCTTGATGCAGGGTAGCGTGGACCTTCCATCTCGATCCTTCATTAATTTCGTTGGTTCCTTTGGCTAGATAGGGTGGCATGGGTACCGGGTTGTGGGTGAGGATTGGTCAAATAAAAAAATCTATAGATAAATTATGTTTCTAATTTATGAACTAAATCATTTTTTTTAAATAATTTTTAAATTATAAAAATTTAAATTTTAGTTTTTCAATCGATGATTTTCTCTCACTAAAAATCTGATGTTGACGTGATTTTAAATATTTTTAATCATATCTTCTTCAAATATCAAAATCTCTAATATTTCGTCTCTCCAAATTTTTATCTTTTCTCCAAATCTTCCGTCTTTCATCTTTTTATCTTCAAAATCTCAATAGAAAAATAAGAGAAAGAAACTCGTTCCCTCCATGGCTCTATTCTTTTCTGTCCTTATAATTATTTTTTATTCATTTCTCACTATTCTATCTCATTAAACTCTTTCTATCCATCTCTTTTTAAATCTCTCATCTCCCATCTCCTTTTTTTTTTTTTTTTTTCTCATCTCCAAAATTCTAATGAAGAAAGAAAAGAGACAGAAAAATCTCCTTTCCTCCATAGCCATATACTCCTTTACTTGGTTCTTCTTTTTCATTCATCTCCTATTGTCTCCTCCCAATGCCTTTAGCTGAGTCGGCATCGATTTCATCATTTTCTTTTTCCATTTCAAGTCTCCTTTCGTTCATGGTCCCACCTTCCTCCAAAAAGAGAGATTTGAGGAGGAAGAAAAAGAAAAAATATGATGGGAAAAGAAGAAATAATGCCACATAAGTCCCACATCGATATTTCTTTAGATTTGAATACTACATAAGTATCATATAAGTATCGGATGTTTCCACGTTAGATTTTCGATGACAAAAAGCCACCAAAATCATACCTGAGGCAATATTAAACCGGTTCAGATAGTTGAAAGATTAAAGTTTAGGATTTTGTAGTTCAGAGATTATTTAAGAAAATCCGACTTAGTCTAAGGATTTGAAACATAATTTATCCAAAATATTTTGTCAAGAAGGAGATTAAAAGAAAAAAGTATGCTGACATTTTGGCTAAGCAATCAAGACAGTTGGTTTCAATGCACATTTACAATCTGCCTGCCAGAATTTAAATGGTAAATGTGAAATCGAGATATTTTTGCAACTATGAGTTCCCCTGGTGCACACATTCTATTTTTCAGAGAATAGTACAGCATGAAGGAAAAAATGATGTCCTATGCAATTATCTATATTTTCGGGATGAGTCATGACCATCTATATCCCAGGTGGATGATGTGGAGGCTATTTGAGACTATACAGTGCTGATCCAAGCTCATCTTCCACAAAAGTTGGAGTTGAACTTTCCTTTTATCTTCCCCATCTTTTCAATCCCAACCTCCACTGTTACGTCAAACGCATCCTACACCTCCTCCAATCTTGTCCTCGAATTCGCATAAATCAACCTTGGTACGATCCTTATAACATTCTCTCTCATTATTTTTACTTTCTCATTGAATCTTTTTAGCACCTTCTCTATCCTCACTTTCCCGTCTATCACCTTCTTCTCAAATATGAACACCACGTACCTTATGTAGTTCCTCGATAGGTGCCATGTGTACCACACTATGCCGCTCTTAGATGGAAGAACATTGGCACACATCAGGCCATCATCAAGTCAAAGGCCAGCCTTCTTGTATACGAGTCCCTCTGGTGCATGAAATAGAAAACTGAGCTTCAAGACATACTCATGACATTACTCAATGAGTGGCACTTGCTTTCGCCAAAGTCATACTTTCATGGTAAGGTCTTGAGTTGCTATACATGGTATCAAAATAGATTTGGCTCATAGCACATGGCCGTTTTTGAAATTGACCATGGGCTAATCATGATTTGTGATTGGATATGATTGGATTTGCATCCCTTGGACTGACAAGAATGTCATGATTTAAATGGCAAGAAAGCATTAAGTCAATCTTGGATATCTATATAGTGTTAAAGAATTTAAATAATATTTTTTGGCTAAATTTTTGGAATGAGGTCCTTAGCTGTTATATCAACAACTACGCGAATGAGAGGTCCAGCATTGATCAATTATACGATCTTCGTCTTGGTTTGGTTTATGCATGGTGCAATAAGGAGGGCAACCATGGCCTCTTCAGCTTCCTCATTCTCTCTTGTCATGACACCTCCTCGCTATCCTTCGAAGGATGGAAATAAGTTGGATATGGCATTTCACCGCCGTTCCTACGTAATGGGATGGACTCAATCACCAGTTCTTACCCCTGGGAAGCACAAAATCCTGCCACCCCGGTTGTGCTCCTGGTATGTTAACCTTCTGATGTCAGGTATGGCACTATATAATATCATGCCAATGTCTAGCCCTGATCCATGATAATAAATTTTCATTGTATAACGATTGGTATAATTTATTTATAGCATGCAGGAAAATTATAATGGCTGTTGGAACTGCTGTATCACCGTTGTTTAATAAGACCTTCCCGAGGCCTTTGGCCCATACATTCCCTAGCTTGGAGTCAAGCTTGCTCTACCTTCTTTATAATATTTACTTGTGCTCAAAGTCATTCGTGCCTTGAAACAGCAGGGAGAGAAGGACTGACACCTATGAAGGATTGAATCAGTTTTCATTGGAAGCAAAGGACAGTCTGGAGGTTTTCAGTTGCTCTTTCAGCCCCCAGACTCTTCCATGCATTCAAAACTTTCTAGTCCTTTCTGAAGGCTCAGGGCAACCTTGTGGACATCCATAATTTAACTTCTCTAAAAATACTCGGAGAGATCCAAGGGGAAAATTAAAAACCAATTAAAAGAACTCGTGAGAAATTTTTCAGTCACTAACCGTACCTTCTGCAGGTCGTCTGCAAGCTTGAAACAACAAGGAAAAAAAAAAAATGGCCACCAGAAGTTTTATTTTAAACGAAGTCAGACTTAGGTTATTGGTGAACCTGAAACGACTATCTTTTTTACAAAAAATGTGATCATCGTCCTGTTGTTTCTACGGTTGTTGGGCAGTTGAACAACCTTGCAGGCGAGTGCTGCGAAGAAAATAGCTCAACTGCAGGCATGGCATCTTGTCTTCAAAAGAAAATTGGTACGTGGCCGAGTTCTATAAGTGAACAACTTTCACATCCCTTGGATCAGACAGTCTTTTTTCAACTGTATGCAGAAATTTTTTTTTATAATGCTCTGAATCTACCTGCCCAAAAGCTCCCATTCAGCAATATTAGTCAATACCAAGCATCCAACTGTCTTAACCACCTAAAAGTGCATGGCCATTAATAAGAGGCACACATCTAATTAGAAAAGAAATTTTTCGCTATTTGACTGTACCTAGGTATGCTATCAGGCAGGGTCCAAGTCTTACTAATCCCAATCTGTACTTGTTTAGGTAGCGGCTCTAATTTTTATTCCATACCCGATGGATGCATTGAAGGATCAAGTTGGGCCCGGGCACCAATCTGGTATCCAATATTATTATCTCGAAGAGCTACTTAAATTAAACAATAAATTTATAAACACCCAACATATGCTCCAAAAAGTAGATCATGAGCAACAAGTATTTCATGGTTAACTATATAACGATAATGCAGTAAAAGTTGAAAAGATATGCACAAGTATAAAAGCTAGTATGTTCTATGTCATTACTTTTTAAATTTTCAATTGAAGAATATTGTAAATAAAGCTAATATTATATCCATGTATGTGTTTATGAGTGAATATGTGTATGTGTTTATATATTTGTATACTATATTTTACGCAAAAAATCAAGTAATTTATGCATTTTTAGATTGAAGCTAATATAAAAATCTCAAATGCAAACCCAACCCTAAAGTTTCGGATTTTGATTCCTATTCATTATCTAGTTGGGGTCAGGTCCAGATGAGAATTGGGTCTAAGTCAAGTATTGTATTTGTAGGTTGAAGTTGCAACCCTAACTATACCATCATTAGGAGGGGTCCTAGAATTTTATTTTTCTTTTAACCATCTGTTAAATTTCGAAGTTTTATGTGCACATACATAACTTTCTTTTTTTTGTTTGGGGGGGAGGGGGAGTCAAATGCATATATATACTAGCTAAATACAAAAAATTAAATAGCGAATATAGTTGAATAATACCTTGAATCATAAGTTTCTTATTGTATAGTTGATTGGAAGATTGAATATTAGAAGAGGTGCCGAAAGTAAAGCAATAATCCTTGTTTTGCAACAACAACTTGCTAACACTTTGTTTTACCCAACAAGAAAAGAGTGGTATTGAATAACCATCTCCAACCACATAAGCACTTAACATTCATATAAAATGGCGCCGGTATCTTCTATTTCTTAGATTCTGTCAACACAAATCTAACATACGAGGCAATCATTTCTTTCTTATTTTAGCTATTCATTCGTAGAAGAATGGCAATGATTGAAACGAGCTTGATCATCTTCTAAACATAGCATCCTATTTTCAGAATAGAATAATAGCTAAAACAAATTTGACTATCTTTCTATCGTGGCTATGATTACTTTCCTTTGCTATCGTTATATGATTTCTATTGCTATAACTTTTTCTTATCATTGGAATTCGATTCTTTGACAACTTATATATATATATATATATATATGCACGCATAGCATTTTTATGAATAATATGAGAGATTAACATTTGAAACAATACGTCTCATAAGATATCATTGTTTTTTTTGGGGCACGGCAGTATTAAAGGCGTTGTTTTTTTGGGTACTCTGCATGCATACACAGAGAGAAAGTGTTTATAAGAGTCCGATCCATCATTAATGTTGCCATAAAACAAACATTATCAATTATTTTACGTATTGCGCCACGCTTGGTCTCTGTTTTTTTGCAAATGAATCAACGGCCATGCCATGCACTAGCGGACACCAAACTTTTATTTTAACGGATCAGAAGACAACATCCCAGACGCAACGTGACAGCGAGACCCGTCAAACCATAGGACGTACCAATGTACTGTGATTCGCATCCGGCAAGATTCCAGCGTGATCCAGTCCGCAAATCACGGTCATCGGCGACTCTCCCGACGGTTCTGGGGCCGTACACGGAATCCGCACCTACATCGCTCCTCCTCCTCGATCACAGACCCGTCACGCAAGGCACGGACGGTAGTGATCCGCGGAATGGATCTTGACGGTTCGAGCGCCAACTGGAGCGGATCCGAGGTTTTTGTAACTTCTTCACTTGCCTAGCTTCTTGTACCAATATGTTTATGTTTATTATATTTATATTTATATTTATTTAATAAATATAATTATGGATATTATTTAGACTGCAAAATTTTATATTTATATTTATTTTTAAATAACTAAACTCAAATATCGAAAGCATATGATAATAAATATTATTAAATAGATAATAAATTAAAATAATAATATATAAATAAGATAATATATTTTTTTAAGAATCTATAAACATTATATAAAATTAAATAGATTTATATAAAAATTTAGATACTCAAATATGGATGCTCAAATTTGTATAGATTTCTATGCAAAAACGGATCCACATGAATCCACTTTCACCCCTACCTGCTTCCTTCCCTCTCCACTCGGCTTAACGAATCCTCCATTTTCTCCGAATTTTTCTTTCTATTTTTTCCTCTCTCTTGCATCTCCCATCGCAATCCTTCCTCTTTAATTAATTCCATAATCTCCTCCTTCCTTCTCTATTTCGTCTTTTTCGTTGTACTCTTATTTTACTATTTTTTTAAAAAACAAATTGTGGCGGAGGAGTAGAGGTCTCCAAGGTCCGATCTTTTTTTTTTTCTTTTTTTTTCTTTTTTTGTGCTTCCCTGTTCTCCTCCCATATAGAGAATTTCTGTTAACGTCGATCGCAAAGAGAAGGAAAGAAGGAGAATAACTTGGGGATGGGGAGGGAAACGTCGTCGGAGATCGAGGTCGTGGTGTCACAGACACGGGGGGACAACGCCGTCCATCCACTGGAGGCGGATCGTACCGCTCCACCACCGGCGCCGGAGCAACCGCAGGTGCGGTCGGTCCGCCGGTGGGTGCCGTGGCTGGTGCCGGTGTTCGTCGTCGCGAACGTTGTCATGTTCCTCGTCACGATGTACGTCAACAATTGCCTGAAGAATTCGCCGAGGCCCTGCGTCGCTCCCTTCCTCGGGAGGTTCGCGTTCAATTCCCTCAGGGAGAATCCACTCGTCGGTCCTTCCTCATCTGCGTGAGTTTTTATTTTTATTTTCTTTTCTTTCTTAGTTCATGTGATCACATATTTATCGGGAATACCGTTCTCTTTTGTTCCTAACTGGATATCGAGCTTTTCTTCATTTGAATTGCTAGTCGTGGTTGGTCATATTTGTGTACTAACTAGTTTTGCTATTTAAAAAGGTTATAGAAAGTTATGCTGATCTGTTTTGATATTAGGTACTCAAAGCTGCTATTTTTTTTTTTCTGTTTTATTATTTGCTGATATTTGGTTGAAGAGAGGAAGGGGCTAGTGCTTGGAGGATTGGTATATACATGGTCGAATGATATTGTTTTATCAGGTTGTTAGATTTTTTTTTTTTTTTTTCCCACTTCATGTTTGGTTGTATTCGTTTTACAAAGAGCAATAATAGATTTGCAATTCTTCCTGATGTGCCCCAAAAGTTTGATTTTTGAGAATATAAATTGATACATGCGTAAATTTTGCCTTGAAAATGGTATCTCCCAATCGACAATGTCTTTAGCATGTAGGTGGCCGTCGAATCCTAACAGATTGACGTTTATGTTGTTGTTCTGCTCTCTCTTCCCCACATGTTTTATCTAACACAGTCTTGGCTTATATTAAATCAGAGGTGCCTATTTGAAACTAGTGGAAGTTGACAGAACCTTAATATTAAGCTACATTGTTGATTGATCTAGTTCTGCAACACCTCACGGTTATGTATCTCAAGCTTTTGAATGGGCTTTTGGGATTTTTGCTGAGGGTCCTGTGGTGTTATCTTCACCATTTAATCCCTGTTTCATGTCATCCACGATACCTTTCACTTCAGTGCCTTTTTTCTTGAGGAAAGAATAAATTTTTGAGATCACCTGACATAATTTATACCATGATCAAAAGCAAAAAGAATATTGCTAATATCCTGCATAAAAAAAAACCCTTAATTTCACATGGAAATTCTTCCGAGATCCACATGATGAAGGTAAGGAATGCCATAATTGCAAGATCCTCTAGCAATATTTCATCAACTTTCCTTGGAATTGTTAGAATGCATGCTTTAGTTTTTTTTTTTTTTTTTTTTTAAATGAAGGCACAAGATCTCACTTTGTGAATGGTTTTTGACCAAACTGGCCAGCGTGCACTAAGAAAACATGTCCTTGCAAAACTTGTGGGCCTAGATATCTAAAGAAAATTTCACAGTGTCATGGTTCATGATTCTATTAACTGGAAGCCAACTAGTTATTGGAATTAGACTACAGTCTAAGTACCAATAGCATTTTGGAATGTCAATTCCTTGGAGGGCCACTGTTAGCCTCGTAACATGTTCTGTAATCAAATCAATGATGGCTCCTGCTGGCTAAGACTTGTCTTCAAAGAGCCAAATGTTACTTTTCCTCTTTATTATGACACAATGATATTACTTATTAGGAATCATATTCAGGATTTCCTTCTATAAAGCTGCCAACTTAAAAATCTTCTTCAACAAAGAAGTCAATAGGAAATATCCTAACTGTAATATTATATGTATGAATGAAGACCAAAACATCCAATTACATGCATGTGTTATAGGTTGTATGGTCACAGAATCTCCCTTCTGCATATCAGATATTTTGGCCAAGGAGTTAATACAGGTCACATTTGAAACCTTGTCACCTATGAGGATCTTTTTCTTTTCCTTTTTTTCTTTTTTATTTTTTTCGCACTTCTACCAATGCAAAGCTCATTCCTTCCATGAACAGATAAGGTTGATTTCAAATTGCCCACCCTATCTTAGTGTTCCACAGTGCAATGATTGAATCATGCAAGAGTTTGTTGTCCCATTATAACTTTTCTTTTCTAGTATGAATTTTGGAACTCCATTTATTTCCTAAATATATTTGAATTGCTCCCATATTCTGTGATTATGATGTTTGTAATGTGTTAATCAGCACTGCATCATCTGTTACTAGAATTGTTGGGTGAGAAGATATGTGTTTTCCAGTGTATAAGGAGTATCTTTGCAAATTATGCTCCTCAATACTGTATAGGAATAGAGAAAGTTGATTGGTAACTACTTCCCTAAAGCACATGGAAGTATTGGTTTTCATTATTGTACAGTTTTGCTTAAAATATAAATTTTAGGTTATGTGCATTTTTCTTATTTGATGATTCTAGAACTCTGACGTAGCTAGGCTTTTACATATGTTGATGATGTTTGAGCTTGTTTGTGTTCAACTGCATTAAAGTGGGATATCTCCACTTGTATTTGATATGCACCTTACAAACTGGTTGAACTTGCAATGTTTTCTGCTGTTTCTATGCTGTGGTAGTTATGAGGGTCTGGACATCTAAGTGATGTTATATGCATCTAATTCATCAGGCTAGAGAAGATGGGTGCTCTAGATGTGACTAAAGTGGTTAAAGAGCACCAAGGATGGCGCCTGATCACTTGCATTTGGCTACATGCTGGAGTCATCCATTTACTCGCCAACATGTTGGGCCTGCTTTTAATTGGAGTTCGACTTGAACAAGAATTTGGATTTGGTATGTAACATAATAACTTTTAACTTCATGCTATTTACTGATTTAATGTTTTGTCTTAAGACCAAATCTGATGTTGGCCACAATCAGAAGAATAACTGTTACTGCCTGATGTAATATCGTATTTTACATTCTTGCATGCATAAATCTACATCATATTCTTCCTTAGCAGGTCCACTTGCAAACAGTGCTAATCGTGTTTTTTTCTTCATCTTGGTTTAATTTGTGACATAATGAAATATTCAGGCAATTTTTATAAATTTGTGGATTCATAGAGCCACAACTCATTTATGATAATTCAACCTCTTTGACCTGTCAATTGAGGTTTCCAGGAATTTTAGAAAGTATGCTTTTCTGGCCACTGAATGCTACCTGTGAACCACATAAAATATTGACCTACAGCAAGTCACAAAAAGGAAGTGGAATTTTGTATTCCTTACAAATTTCAAACCAAGTCATCAATGAGCATTTTTTTTACACGTATGAGTTGGATTTGATGTTCCCTTCAGGGGAAAGCAAAAGTAAGGCTCGATATTAGATCCAATCATATTTTATTGTGAGGGATTCTAGTCCTTGGCCCAGGTAAAGAAATTTGATTTGGTATGTTAACTTCAGGACAAGGACTTGCGTGCTAGATGTGATATACTGACTCAGATTATGTGATATAGTAGTATTGTGTATGATTTTTGTATTCGAGTTTTTTTTTTCTCATAATAATATTATCGTTATATGACATTCTTGAATAAGCAATACTTCTTAGAACCAAAATCTTTGATCTTTACAGTGAGAATTGGCATGCTATATGTCATGTCTGGGTTTGGTGGGAGCGTACTGTCTGCTCTTTTTATCCAGTCACGTATCTCAGTTGGTGCCTCTGGTGCGCTTTTTGGGTTCCTTGGAGGCATGCTTTCTGAGCTTATAACCAATTGGACAATCTATGCAAATAAGGTAATCTTTGATCCATGGCATCTAATTGGAAGTAATGCTGGTGGGACATTTTCAACTTTTGTTTTTAAACTATCTAATGCCTTTAAATTTTAATCTTCAGTTTACAGCATTGTTGACCCTCATATTCATTATCGCAATTAACTTAGCTGTGGGACTCCTCCCACATGTGGACAACTTTGCTCATATCGGAGGATTTATTTCCGGGTTCCTTCTTGGATTTGTGTTTCTTGTTCGCCCTCAATTTGGGTGGATTAGCCAAAAGAATGTTCCTTCTGGATATCACACAGGGTCACTCAAACGCAAGCACAATATTTATCAGTATACACTGTGGATCATTGGTGCCATCTTTCTAATTGTTGGGTAAGTTGCCAAATTATCATTTTCTGTCTACCGGATATGTTTTGCGTTGGCACTACACATCTGTGTTTGTGCATCTGCATTACGAATAGTTAGATTATAGGCTCATACATCCTCAGAGTTGTTTTAATTTCACAAGAGCAGCCTGGGAAAATCTTTTTGGTATGTCAGCCAATTTTGGATGGTTGATTAGAAGGTTAAACAACATTTAGAATATTAATTAGTAGTTATAAAAATCTCTCTGTTTTTATGCTCATCCACAAAATCCTTTGCATAAGTGAGGATATCACTCGAAGGGCAGCAACTTATATATATGAAGCGGAGAACCATCTCTTGGGTTAGTTTGCAAGAACTCATTTTTTTAGCGAGGATAACATGGCTTCAATTGATGACGACCATCCATTGCATAAATCACAATTACAGGAAGAATATTTTTCATGAAGTGCAGTGAGAGATGTCTTGAGTTCTTGGGTTGGTTTGGGTGCAGTCATACTTGCTACAAATGATACGTGGTTTTCATGCTGGAAGATCAGCAGAATAAGAAATGATTTACCAGTTGTTTATCATTCTTAATTTGAAATGTTTAAAGGACCAGACTTTTTTTTTAAAAAAAAAAAAATAATAATAATAATAATAATAAATCTCTGAAGATGCCATTCCCCCTGTTCAGTTATATAAAGTTAACCAGACTTGCATTTGGAATTGTCTATTGTTGATGATGGGGTATATTCCAAAATTTCCACCAGGTTCACTGTTGGCCTAATTATGCTGTTTCGAGGGGTCAATGCAAATGACCATTGCTCCTGGTGCCATTATATAACTTGTGTCCCTACTTCAAAATGGAGCTGCAAGCCATCGATGATCTGCTTTGTAAGATGCATAAATTTTTCTCATTTACTTGGTGATGTTGCTTTATTTATTTCCTGAAAAATGCTTCTCAACTTATTCCTTGCAGTCAGCTCAAGATGAACATGGTTTGAATTTGACATGCCAAGGCTATGGAAGAAACCTAACGTATTTCTTTCCTAGTTCAAGCGAAACTCGGATAAAAGAACTGTGCAACCAGATTTGCAGTTGACAAGTCCATTCCTTGTTTTTTGGGACTCTAATTGATTCTTTATGTTTCTGAATAGATGATTACAAGCTTCTGTAGCCTATCAGCATTTTGTGAAATGGTCAGAGAGGATGCTTTTGAGAGCCCCTGTCCCCATGGCTTGAAATAACAGATCATACATAGCTCGATCTCTTATAGAAAACCTCTGGGAGAAAAACATGATGTACAGATACAACATGGCTCATCATCAAATTAGAAGTAAGAGGCAAAAATCCTTGATATTGAAAGGAAGGCTAACAGAAATAAAGATGGTCACTAGACAGTTTTGTTCTCCTTTTTCCTCATGGTA
The DNA here is from genome assembly GCF_000442705.2 of Elaeis guineensis. Lineage (NCBI taxonomy): Eukaryota > Viridiplantae > Streptophyta > Magnoliopsida > Arecales > Arecaceae > Elaeis > Elaeis guineensis. The sequence goes on along the minus strand of NC_025997.2, from coordinate 130,152,487 downwards.
TGCTAGTTCTGTCTGCTGAGAAAACTGCTGTAAATGTATGGATTACTCAAGCTCTAGCTTTTGACATGTTTTGTGCAGACTGAGTAGTGTTCCCCGCGTATTGCATCATCGGTGTGCTGTGTTTTTTTTCCCCCTGCATCAAGTGTTGAAACTAGCTTGTTTAACAGAGCAGGCATTGTGGTAGGATGGGAATGAGGAGGGTATTTAGACTTGCATTCCATAGTTCTTTCATATCAAATTGGTGGGCTATTACCAAAATAATGGGGGGAAAAAAGAGTACATTGGTTGGCTGTGATTCGCTCTATTTGGCTCTGCTGCGAATGCGAACATGGATACTGAAAGCTATGCTGGTGTTTGGATTGGATAGCCACTCAAGCGAAGCGAGATACTAGCGATATGAGTTGTGTGAATATTTTTGTTCCCCACGTTTTGAGCCATTATAGACAAAAAAAAATATCAGCATATGATCATTGGTCTGTGCCAATGCTATCTCCTTGCTGCATCAGATCCAATCCAAATATCTGATTAATTAACAGTTCAAGACTAACTAAATCTCACCTGGAGGTGGTGGTGGTGAAAGAGAGTTAGAATCTCCCTGTACTAGAAATGGACAACACCATTATCTTGTTTTATGATAACCCAAGCCAGTACATTCATAGATTGCATTTCGTAGCTGGCAATTTATTCAGATTATCGATAATTTAAAGTAGGCCCACCAGATTACTGTGTTTGGTATGCTTTCTAGATGGCAATTCAGATTGTCTTGGCAATCTATGTTACTGCCTAGAAGACAATCTAGATAGCTTTGGAGGTGGATGGCTATTCAGATTATCACTTCTTTGGTAATATTGTAAAAAAAAATTTGAATAAAATTATCTCTCAAAAAATTACATAAAACTTGTCTCTGCAACTGCAGGGGTGCCATCGATGGAAGCTAGCCCCACTGCTGCCTCCCTCTCCCCATATCCTAATGGGCTCCTTCCATTCCTCCCATGATCGTGGAGATGATGATGATGATAAATTGGAGCATGAGCTCCTCACAAACTCCAAAACCTCCAAGAAGAATGTCCTTGAGCAAGAGCCCAAGGTCCTCCCATACTGCACTGCTGCCTCTCCGCTTTCTCCCCAGCTCTCCGTTGCTTGCACCCCACGCCTCTTTGGCCCTTCCGTCTAAGTCTAGGATCCTCCCCCATCCCAATAGACTCTCATGCTTCCTAAGATCGTGGAGATAGTGACAACGGCGACAACAGTGAGAAAGAATGTGGACTCTTTGCGAATTCCAAGATCTCCAAGGCGAAGATCCTCAAGCAAGAGTTTGAGATCCTCCCATGCCGTACCGCTGCCTCTCTACTCTCCCTCCAACTCTCCATCGCTAGCACCCTACGCCTCCTTGGCCCCTTTGTTCGGATCTAGGACTCTCTCTCGATCTCAATGAGCTCCTCCCATTCCTCCAACGATCGTGGAGATGGTGACGATGGTGATGATGATGACGAAGAGTGCCGGTTGACCTCCAAGAGTGGTGGCCGACAGTGGGGCTGACCTCTAAAGGAGAGCACCAAATTAGGGCTTTGGCCGTATTCAAGGTGTGAGGTTTACTTCCATATACACATCATCGTTGGATCAGACGAGGGCCATTGCGGCCTTTATCTGTACCAAACACATAGTAATTTGACTTAAAGATATTTTGAAATTTGATTTCACATTATCGGTAATCTGATTATCATACCAAATATGTTAATCAAGATTTTCAGTTTTTTCCTACAACATTATCTGTTGTATTAAATACAATAATCAATATTACTGACAATTTAATGGTGGCAATCTATCTTGAAGACAATTTATATTACCTTCCAAGATTGTCTGGCGACGTACCAAACACAATCATAATCTTTTCACTGATGTAGTGTTTTTTTTTTTTTGGTCCTATGATCTTGTTAATATCCATTCACTAATTAAGAAACTAAGATCTCTCGTGCACACTAACTTATGACCAAAAATAAACCCAAACATGGGCCAAGCTTGGGAACCCAGTGACCCTTGACCCAGTTGGTGATCTTTCCACTCTAATCCATATCCAAAATCGATCTTGAATTCAGATTTGGATCCTCCAAAGTAAGAAAAACTAGAACTCATATGTAAACTAGATTGGTAATTGGATTCAAGTTTAAATTCTAGTTTTTTTGAGGATGAGCTATTAAAAGTTCAAAATTTTCAAAATTAAAAAGACTCTTCTCATGATAGACTGGGCAAGATTGCAATATAGAAAGGAGCATGGAAAGTGAAAAATTGGATTTGAAACAAATCTAATTATTTTTTAAATAATTTAAAATTTTTATTTATATTTAATTTATTGAAATATAATCAAAATCTAAATATCGATTCGAATTTTAGAACTAAATTAGTATTAGACTATATATAAGAAAAAGTGTATATCGAAATATGAAAGAAAGAAACTAATATAAATGAGAGAACCAAATTTTTTATATTTTTATATTCATATAAACTATATATATAGTTTCTTTTTCAGTATTTTGCTTATCAAATTTTTAGTTTCGGACATAGGTAAATTCAGATTTGATTTGATAAAAAAATCAATTTTATATATAGAATCTGAATAATTAAATTTTTAAAAGCTTAATTTAAATCTATATCTAATTATTTTAAAAATAATCAGAATAGATTATCTAGATGATGGATATAATTTACATCTCCATAATTTTCCTCCGAGATTTTGCTACAGTATTTTTTTAATATATATATTTTTTTATAAAAGATATTTAAAATATTACATTACTATCTTCTTTTTCTATATTTTATTTTTTTTTAAAAAATAATATTTTTTATCCTCCTCTACCTTTTCTTCGTTTTTCCTTGCCACCGCCTCCTACTCGCCGCCCACCTCTCCACCTCCTGCCCGCCTCCCCGACGGTCTTCTCCCCTCCCTCCAGCACTCAATCTCTCCGACACCCCCCTCTCACCAGTGCTCGTGCCCCCACCCCCTCGGTCCTTATACCGCCCCCTCTCCCATGACCATGCCGCCTCCCGCCTTTCTTCTTCTTCACCATAGATCGCCCCTCTTTTCTTCTTCTCCACCACATACTCTCCTTTTCTTCTTCTCTGCTACAGGCCGCCCCATCCCTCCTTCTTCTTCTCCACCAGACCGCCCCCTCCCCCTCCCGTGACCGCGCCGCCTCCCCCCCTCTTTTTCTCCACTACAGGCTGCCCCTCTCCTGCGACTGCATCGCCTCCCTGCTCTTTCTTCTTCTTTGCCACAGGCTGCTACCCCTCATGCTCGTGCCACACCCCCCCTCCTGTGACCTTCGCGACCGTGCCGTCTCCTACTCGTGCCGTCCTTCCCCTCTCTTATTCTTTCGTCCGCCCTTGGTGATGACTCCTTCTCCACCCTTGGTACATACCCCCACCACCTCCTTCTCTCTTGGTGATGACACTACTGCCTATTCCGCCCCTCCTCTTCTGCCCTCAGTACACATCCCCCAATTTCTCTTTCTCGGATCTTTCCCAACTCCACCACTCATCTCCACGGAAAAATCATGATTTGGAAAAGGAACAGTGGTAAGAAGACTTTTAAAAAAATATATATTTAATTTAATTTTAATTTTTGAAATATTTACTGTATCAATCGTGCACATCTGATACTCTAACTGGTTGTTAATAAAAAAATCTAAATTATTCATCTTTAATTCAAAAATCAAAAATAAATTAATTATAAAAATGCTAAACTACTTAGCAAAATCCTTCTCCTTGGTTCACATCGGTCCCGTAATTTCCATCAAATCTGAGGGGTATACAGGTAACCCAACCTCGTTCCTGTTGTCTGATACAGCCTGATTCTTCTTGCGGCTTATCGTCGCTCTCTAAGAAGCTCGAAAACGCTATCAAACGCCGAGGTTTCTGGTCTCTCCGCGCCTATAAACAGAAACGAGAACCCTAGCCCTCTTTCTTCCATGAAACCCTGAAAATCTTTTGCCGATGAAATCGCCCATGGCGACGAGAGCCATGAGCGGCTGCTCCCTCTTCCGCTCCTCCACCTGTTGTCCTCCCCTCTCCGCCTTCCTTTCCCGCCGTTACTTCCACCCTCGCCCTTCCACTCTCTGCGGAAGCCTTCGTTTGGGGCATCCAACTCCAAGATTTCGGTTGGATGGCCTGGTCTTCCGGTGCGATGCAAGTGGGCGGAGCCGCTTCGCCCACAGCCTCGTCGACTGCGTCATGGAGGAGTTGGCAGAGATTCGCGCCAGTAGGCGAATTCGTGCATCTATCAAGTAACAATCTTTTTTCCGTTTCTGCTAATCATTTTTTGCTTCACAGTGTTGGAATATATTCAGTTTTTATGCGAAATTTATCTTTCTCTTGAAAAACGTCTTCAACTAGTGGCCTCACAAGTTGTCACCTCGCTCCCTCACTTGAAAGAATTTTAATTATATAATAGTGATCCTTCATCATGTCCCAGATGAATTGATTGCTAATTTTCGGGGGTGTGCAATGTGCAATTAATATAACTACTTTTTTGCAGGATGATGATCAATACATCTGTGAGTCCAGACCTAACTCCAGATTTGATTCCCAATATCTCTAAGTGCAACCTTTTTTCTTTAAAAAGAAAATTATAATTTCATTTTAACATAGAAGACTGTGGAGAAACTAGAGTAGCGAAGATGAAGTGGAGAGGTGCCTCAGTAGTGCCATGTGCCTGATATGTAGTATGACAAGTTCTGATGGATATGTTTGAGGCTTATGATTTTAAAACTCAAGAAAAGGAAATAAAATCTATAACCTATGTACTTCTATAATTAAAATGAATAATATACATGATTGTAGATACTAAAATATAACTTTAATAGCATCTGTCAATGCATTGGTTAGTTTCTGTTGCAAACGGCCGAAACTGACAAAAACCTGAACGTGGGGGTTGGTTTCAGTTTGGTTTCGGCCAAAATAGATCAATTTCAGCCAAAACTTAAAACCTTGTTAAGGCTGCAATGATGCTTTATGCCCCTTTTTTTTTTAGCCAATGTGGAAGATTTCAAACCATAAAACAAGTGTTATTAGCTGAGAATGTTATGATGCATTTGTGGTTGATTAAGGGAGAAAGGATTGAATGGTTAATGAGAGGAAGTGGAAGAATTGCATTGAAGTTAGAGTGACAGAGAGCATATTGAAGTACATGTACATAGATGTGCTTTGAATTGTGTGAAGGGTCATTAAAGAGGAAGATGCAAATCAAACATAACATGAATGGTAGTTCTGAGAAAACATTCAAGATATATTTGCAGGCTATCATGTCTCCAATCGGAATGGATGGCGAGGCATGATTCATAAAGCTGCCTGTAATGGAAAATAGAACAGAGTAAGGCCTTTGTGGGGCAAATGGTGCTGTTCGCAACAGAAACAGTGGTGGTAGATGAAATGAATCACATCTGTAGGGTTTTTCTTTTCTATCACATCTTATATGAATGACTACCCATTTGTAGGGTGTTCACAACACCGTTAGAATCGATATGTTGTATGTCTAGATGTCTAGCAAAGGCACAGGACATTCAGGTGAGATGGAGTATGTCATAAATGTTAGTACAATGCTTGATGCATGAGGTGATGAGGAATTAATTGAGTGATTTACTTCATGTGCATAGGGGTCTACAATTACATCAATGCCAGATAGCTGCCAAGAAGCATAAGCTAGAAAACACAATATGTGTTCCAACGACACCTTCATAACTCCAAATATCCGGATTCATTATAGTTCCTCCCGGCAGAGTGAAGTTGAGCAAGTGATAGCTCACACAAATGCTATTGAAAGTGAAATTCACCAGGAAAGAGTGTTGATGTGGCAACTCAAGTATGGATTTGCTTGAAAGCCCTTTTCCCGACGGCTTTATTCCCTGAACCTGAAACATTGAAAGAAGGATGAGTTATGATGATTCTTTGTTCACACTAGACAGAAAGAAAGACTCGAGAAAAGCTCAATCTCTCTTTGAGAGTCAAGCGATGTGATCCATCGTTGTGAAGCGCTGAGTACCTTGCTAGCCTGACAGCGCTTTCAGAGTCCCCGGGTCATTCCATTAGTCTTTTGTTCGAAAAGGGATTCTTTCGACCTATTAGTATATAAGTCTTAATACAACAACGTATTGGGCTTGAATATACTGGTCTGTTGGGAATTCTTCAAGCTCTAGCAAATGGGACTAAATTACTTTTTAAGGAGGACACAGGGTTGGGGGTGATATTTTTTTCATCCTAGCATTATACACCCAAGGACTTGGGGGGAAGAAGGGGAGGGAGACCAACTTGCATTTTAATTATGTAGGCTCAAATAATTGGGGATTCACCACCCAGGAGTTGAGTCAAAACTCCAATTGCTAAGCAGGGTGATATGACCATTGGGATAAGCCCCAATTCACTATTAGTTAAATAAAGAGATCTGCACTTCCGTTTTAAGAATTCCTTCCTTGTATCACCATACCATGGATAGGTTAAGATTCCAGATATGATGTTACCTTGTTCATTGCGGTAGAAGAGAATTGAACTGTTATTTTGAATTTTGAGCCCTCGGAGCATATGATCTTGTGGGGGTGTCAAGCAGGGGAAGAACCCCACTGGTTATATCTTGAAAAGGAAAATCCAGCCCAATCAGCCATGGTTTGAATTGAGATCTGAGGAAGTGATTGATCCAATTACTGTCCGCAAGATGATTGGCAACCAAACTAGTAACTGCTAAAGGCTGATGTTAATTTTTAGCACATTATTGTAGAATAGCTTATACAAGGTCTGTGCATATTCTTCAAGAAGTTTGGAGTCATTATCAGATCCAGTAAATCATGCAGCTTCCACAAGATTTCTTAGCTTTTGCTTCATGTGGTCAGAAACATGAAGAACTAGTGAATGTTTGTTGGTTTATATGCTTGCTGTGAACTAAAATCAGTGATTAGCAGTATGTTATTTTCTTATTCCAAAGGTCAAGCTTTGCTCTCTATTCGTTTACTAAATTAGATTGTTGATGCCAAATTGTAATTAGAATTCATTACTTTTTCTTTTATTTTCTTTTTTTTCTTTTATTTTTTTTTTTGCAGAATGGGATTACCCAGCAGTAAGGAGTTATTTGAAGTGAAACTAGAAAAGCGAACCTTGCAGAAAGGACTGTTGCTCGAATTTCGAAAAGATTCCCAAAAATTATTGCTAGCAGTTGTGCAAAAACCTGATGGGAAGAAAAATTGGATGGTGTATGATCAGGTTTTAATTGAAGCAACTACTGCAGCTTGTTGAATAGGTTGCTAGGTGTTTTTTCTTTTTGTGTGTATGTGTGTTTTTATTTCTTTTCTATGTTTAATGCCATGCAAAATTCAACTGTTTATAAGGTAACAAGTTTGATTGTTTCTATTTAATTAATTAATTTATCATTATTTTTTTAAATTCATCAAAGCAGAATGGTACTCTATCCTCTATAAGGCCCCAGCAAGTTACATATGTGGTGCCTGGTATCGAAGATTTTGACCATACAAAGATTGCTGATTTTGTTCAAAATGCTCAGGATCTCTTGGTAAGGAGTAAGACATGATTCTTATTTTTAATAAATGTAAACATTGTATTATATGTTTTCAATGTTTTGTCAAAGGATCCATCAATCTTGGAGTGTGCTTGGGTAGAGCTTTTGGAAAATAACAAGTCAGTGACAGCTGAGGAACTAGCAGAGGTGCACTTTCATTCAAGCCAATTTGCCATGTTTTCACATCTCCTTTGTTTTATAGATATAGCTATCAATTGTTTCAGATAATATACGGTAGCAGGGATCCGCTTGAAAGCTACTGTGCCCATCATTTGTTGTCAAGAGATGACATATATTTTAACACGATGGAGACAAAAGGATTTTGTTCTGTTTATGAGCCTCGACCTACTGTACAGGTTTGTTTCTACCATGTCATCTCTGCACCTCAATAATTGATAAGGTGGTATGGGAAAGGCCAACTTCTTGGAGTTGGGGTCCAAGCTATGCTGTTTAAGATTGATTGTTTTTCTTGCTTTCTTCAGTTCATAGTAGATTTCTTTCTTTGTTCTCTCTTTGGCCTTGCTGTTTTTACAATATTATATTGTCTTATCCAAGTTTGCAATTGCCTCTGTGTTGCTATATGCCCTTTCTTGGCCTGGCATGCTAGTCTTGTTCTGATTTGACCTTGCAAGCATCACAAAACACTTTGGATGGAAATGTATGGTTTTGGTCATCCCAGTTTGTACATTCATTCTGTTGAGAAATCACCTTGTGTTTTCATGTATTGATTGTGCCAAACTGATATTCTTTCCATGATATCAGGTGGAGGAACTTTTACACAGGAAGCTTGTCAAGGAAGTATCTGAGAAGGAACTTGAAGAATTTGTCCAGTTACTGATATCTGCAAAGGAAATGCCTCCACGCTCTAAACCTTCTAAAAGTTCATGGCTGATAGAAGACAAGGTCAAAAGGAGGATTGAGGCTCTTGAGGCATATGCTATAGATGCATGCAGGAATGAGGAACAAAAGAAAACAGCCGGAAATGTAATATATCAGACACCTGTAATCTGACTTAAATTTGGTTAGGTATCTTATATGTGTTATCATATGGATAGTGAGAACTGATAACATAGAAAAGTTCATATTTTATTGCATCCTACGATAAAACAGATGTTATGGCCGGTAATTTGAAGAAGATATTCTATTAAATCAAACATATTCAGCATTATACGCCTGATGCAAACCTTTAAAAAAAGGTGCATGACCTATATTTCTCCAGTGCATTGTTATGCATGATTTCGTTCAATATTATACATGATTTAGTGCCAAGATCTGCCATATTGTTCTGTACTGATCCATATCAACTGTACCATACCGCATCATACTGTCCCCATAAGGTATCATTATGGTACTGAGGTTCGGTTTGGTATATAGGTTGAACTTATCCATACTGGTTTGAACTGAGTAGAACCATACCGCCCGAAACTGGGGTGTATACAATATCATGCCGCTTGGTTTTGGGCATTATCATGATTAAAAACAAGAAAAAGGGTTGGGAACTATGTTGGTATGGGGTGTGTACCATATTGTACTACCCATAACATACCAAACTGGTTATGTACCAATATCGTATCTGGTATCGAGATTGTGGACCTTATTTAATGCTATTTAATTCCCCCCTCTTCATTCTGTACTCATTCCAAGAAAGTTTTTTTCCCTGTCTTTTCTATGCATCAAAATGTCCGATATCTCATGCTATTTATTGATCTTTTGGTTGATTGACATAAAACTGAACATTTGACGTAGTAATCCTTATTTGGGCAGAAGAAGAATGGTAAAACTGTTCTTGTTGTGCCTTTTAGTGCTGGATTATGTCAGCATTTATTAAATTTTTGTGATCAGCTTTGCTTGTTTGGTTGCTGTTTTGGTAGATACTCAAGGCAATGGGACTATCAAAAACATCATCTGCTGCAGTGAACCTCCTTATAGATATTGGATATTTCCCTGTACATGTCAGTCTTGATCTCTTAAAGTTCAACATCCACACTGACTATAGCGATGAAGTTTTATCGGCTGCTGAAAATCTTTTGATGCTCTCTTCTGATCCTGATGAGGTAACAGTATTTTTATGTAGGGTTCTGCAAATGTGTATATGTGTACATATACATGTACATTAAATTCTTATTCTGTGAATTGCCTATCAGAATAACAGGAAAGATCTAACCTTTTTGAAAGTCTATGCAATTGATGTGGAGGCGGCTGACGAGGTAGGACAAGATATTCATGCATTTCCAAGTGCATGTTACTTCAATTTTCTTTACCATCTTTCAAGAAATATTTTTTTCTAAAAAGAAGTCCTTTTGCATTTTCAATATGATTTTAATGTTGCAGCTTGATGATGCATTAAGTGCAACTAGGCTGCCTGATGGTCGGATAAGAGTCTGGATTCATGTTGCTGATCCTTCTTGCTTGGTTGAACCTCACAGCATAGTCGACAGGTTTCTACCTTTTTTTTGTAATGTTTTAAATCTTTTCCATCAACAAGATTAAGTTTGATGTGCTGAAAAATTAATTGTCTTTACTGGTATATAGGGAAGCAATGCGAAGAGGAACCTCGATATTTTTGCCTACTGCCACATTTCCTATGTTTCCGGAAAAGCTTGCTATGGACGGTATGAGTTTGCAACAAGGAAAACTTTGCAAAGCTGTCAGTGTATCTGTCACGCTGCACGAAGATGGCAGGTAACGAGTGGATGTTTGGTTCTGTTCATGTTGAGGCGTACAATTTCATTACTGTGAAACGATTTTCTTTTTTTATGAGGAAACTTACGGTAATTTTCAAGTGCACAGTATTGCAGAATACACCGTAGACAACTCAGTCATTAGACCCACCTACATGTTGACATATGAGAGTGCATCTGAGTTGCTTCACTTGAACCTGGAGGAGGAGGCTGAATTGAGGATCCTATCTGAGGCTGCTTCACTCCGATCACAATGGCGTCGCCACCAGGTAATATTATCAGCTCTTTGAGGTATCTTTTATTTACTTCATTGATGAAGCCATTGTGTTTTTAGCTAGATTTCAGGTCCTGAATTTTTGTCTTTGGCATAAACAAATTATAGTCTTATAATTATTTATTCATGTGATTGGAGAATTATTAACATATATGCATAAATTAAGTCTCATTTTAATGGAAGTCCAAGCAATCTAATAGTTATTTAATGGTGCTTGATGAGTTAATGTTGTTCAACTGACTATCGGTCTGTTGTGATGTGATTATGTTGCAATGAAAACAGTCATCTTTTTTTAAATTAGTGATACCACTCTGAAGTGCTTTCAGGTTTGATCGCAAAGGGATTTTAACAATATGGTCCTTTGACCCCAAACCAAAAAAAAAATCCTGTTTTCTACAATAACGGCAATTAGGTCTTCAAGTTTGATGACTGGACAAAAATAAACCCTCTAGCAACAGAGTAGATCACTTTATTGTTCCTCTTCTGAATGGCAGTTATGCCCTTGAGGCTACTTTGGCTACGTGCCTCCCGTCCTCCATCACTCTTCTCATCGTCCGTCCCATCCATCCCAACTCGCTCTCTCTATGTTTATTCAATGAGGCCAAAGGCAGTGGACCAAGCATCAGGCTGATACACTACTAGAAGCGAGTACAGAAGATTTCCCAGCATTGCAGAATTAGAGCCTTCTCAAGATGGTGTATCAACATCACTGAACAATGGAGAAGAAAAAGATTATTGACAAAGAGGAACATGACCTTCCAAAGTAAACTTGTAGTTTGGAAGTTCCGTGAATCATGGAGCATTGGAGATGATTGACAGGGTAGGACCAGCACTGTATATTACTTTGGTTATCGACAAACTTAGTGAAAACAAGCTACTCAAAATAGGTAACAATTAAAGGAGCATAAGATGAATAATATTTTCAGATTCAATTAGTTTATTGATGATAAATCAGGCGAATGAGAATGTTGAAAACTGCTTTGAGAGAAGTCATTGTGAACTGATGGATGTTTTTTTTTGTGAAGGATGAAAATTGATAGAAAAGTCTCTACAAGGGTGAAGTCATCGGATGTTAGAGCCTAAAAATAGGACTTTTGATGGCACAAGTGTGGCTGACCTTGTGCTCATGGGAATTTGGATAAATCATATTGGAGGCAGGCCTGAGATGGATGGAAAGATGATGAGAACAATATGAGTTGAAGGATGGGAAGCGGATGGGAAAATGATTTGGGGAACAAAATGACTCACCCAACTAAAACTCCTTCAAGGGTATAGTTATCATCCAAATAAGAAATAGCAGTTGAGTTATCTATTTTATTGCTGGTTTGGTGATTGTTTTGCTATAATCATTAAAGTTGAGAATTTAATCATCTTTGCTGTAGAAAACATGACCTCTTTTGGTTTTGGATCTAAGAAAAGGGATTATATTGTCATAATCCCTATCACATGAAATATTTGGTGTCTTATTTCGTTTCTTTTACCCTCTAGAAGCATGTCCTCCATTATGTGAATTACCTGTTGATTTGTATAAAGGGTAGAGTTTTGCTTATTTTCTTTGCAACTAGAGGAGCATATTTTCTTTTATTGGTACAGTGCACATCTGATTTCCCTGCTTAGACAGAATTTCAGCTTAACATTGCCTGCAAAACCCATTTCTTGTTCTGTTGTTGTTATCCAAATATTTCAGAGATCAATGTAGTTTTGCTTACTTTCTTGCCATTGATAGTATTATGTCAAGTTGATGAGTTTTTCAACAAAATTAACAAATTAAACTCACAGGGTGCAATAGACACAGCCATGATAGAACCACGCATCAAGGTGACCAATCCTGATGATCCTGAACCATCTCTAAGTCTCTACGTCGAAGACCAATCAGACCCTGCAATGCGACTTGTCTCTGAAATGATGATCCTCTGTGGGGAGGCTATAGCCTCCTTTGGTTCCTGCAACAATATACCTTTGCCTTACAGAGGGCAACCCCAATCAAATATTTCAGTTTCAGCTTTTGATCATCTTCCTGAAGGACCTGTCAGGAGTTCTGCTTATGTTAGAATAATGCGTGCAGCAGAAATGGATTTTCGAAATCCTATACGCCATGGAGTTCTGGGTGTTCCTGGTTATGTACAGTTTACATCTCCCATACGCAGATATGTTGATCTGCTAGCCCACTATCAGGTGTGTTTTATTTATTTTGCAAAGTAAAGAGATTGTTTTTGACATGTTGGATCCAGCAGGTTCCTAATTTCTGTGTTTTGTTAGAGTCTCATATTATCATAGCTAGTACCATCCAATTTATTTAGGAGCATTATTTTATTGATTTTCAGGTGAAAGCTTTTCTTAGGGGAGAACCTATACCATTTTCAGCTGGTGAATTGGAAGGAATGGTGTGTATTGTGAACATGCATGCTAGAGTAGCAAGGAGGCTCTACAGCAGCAGTCTAAGATATTGGTTGTTGGAGTATTTGAGAAGACAGCCAAGGAAAAGAAAGTTCCATGCATTGATCCTTCGGTTCATCAAGGATCGGATGGCTGCCTTGCTTCTTACAGAGGTAAATACATGCTTGTTACTCAATAGATTTCTGAATTATTTGCACAATTTAATAAGCTGAAAGATTTGGTGCACATTATTAATAGTTCTGCTGTTTGCCCCATCTTTTGTATAGTTATTTGCATTTGAGCATAACAAAGAAATTAGTTATAATTTCTTCTTTTTGGGGCAATTACTTTTATCAGTATACAAAAAGGAATGTAAAATTGTTGAAGTGCTTCATTATTTCTTCTCTCAATCCTATCTTTTGTTATTTGTTTCATTTTGAAAACATGGCACCATATAAGCTGGTCCTGGGTGTGTCCTTTTGCTTTGCCCTCCATTAGAACATGGAAAGTAGTTTGGCCAGGTTGGCTTTGCACTTAATACCTCACTGATATGTGGCAAGCTTCGGCTCGACATGATCTGTTCACTGGCCATATCCTAATTGATATGGTCTTGCACACTGTTTCACCTCGAAAAAACTTACCAAAACTTTCATTGATCACAAAGGTTGTGATGTTTTTTAACATTTAATAACAAAAGCAACGAATCATACCAAGAACATTGTTAGCATGGTTCCTATATCCCCAGTCTAGAGGTCATCTTGCAATTAAGTAATGCATTTGTTGCTTCTTATGGGTTCTTTTTGAAATGAGAACCTGACAGATTTTATATCGTTGCTATGCAGACTTCTGTTTTGCAAGATTTTCTTGGCAATGCTATATTCTGAATCCTGGGTGTTGTTTTTTTTTTTCCTTTTTTTGAGTGTTTTTCCTTTTTTTTGGTTTTTGAGGGGGGGTGGTGTTACTTGGTATCTTGTTGTGCTTGATGACTGTTTATTCCTTTATTTGGTGTTTGATTTTGTTGGCTTTTCATCCTGATATTTGGTATTATTAAAACGAAGGTGAATTTTTATTAATGTTGCTCGCTCCCTTAAAAATTATGTATTGCAGGTAGGGATTCAAGCTTCTGCGATAGTTTCAGTTGGAAAACAGGCTGGGGATGAAATAGTTGTTGTTGTTGAGGAAGCTCATCCCCGTGATGATGTCCTCTCTATTAAGGAAATTTAAAGGAGTTTGGAGGGTCTTGTAGATGATGACATTGCTGCATTGTCCTTGAGCTTGCCCTGGTGTTATCATTGGTAAATAAATGCTAATCTATTTTTTGAGTCATATTGCTTAAAATACCAGTCCTTTCATTGAAGTTGTGATCATAAACTGCCAAATACCTCCACAGCTAGGAATGGCAGAACATTGAGAACGGCATTTTCTTTAAATTTAGCATCATTTTGTTCAATATGTTTGAGTTCAAGATTAACTTTGCGTGCAAGCTTAAAACAATTTTTGACCATACATGTATATCCTGTTTTGAATATCACGGGCAGCCCCCTATGGGAATGCTTGGCAATTGAGGATCCATAAGCCAATCCCAAATAGATGGGAGAAGGCTTTTGATGGTTATGGGTGTTCATCCTGTTTTAAGAATATTAATGTTATTCTAGAAGTTAAAGCTCAACCCAATATTTCACTTTCAATCACCAAACAAATGAAAAAGAAAATCAAAATAATTTTGTTTTGTGTCATCTTTTTTGTTTACAGGAGGTTGAGAAATTTGTGTAGTCCATAATGTTTTGCCCAACTGATCCAGTTGATGTGAATGCTACTAACTTCAGTCATGTCAAATGAGCAAGATATCCAACAAGCACTTTGTGTGAATCTTGCTCCAAACAATGTCACTGATGACTGTTCCAAAACTGAAGCTACACAGTTTATAAGACTGCCACTTTTTCCGCCTTCAGAATTTGCTGGAAGCTGCTGCCGAAGCTTTGGCAGTTTGGTGGTTGCGCTCCACTGACTTGAGCTCATTTTCTGCATCAGGGAATATACCATCCTTTCAGTTTAATTTGGTGGACAGCGACCGGTTACAGTATCATCTCTGATGCATGATGTGCACCAGAATGCTTGTGGAGCCACATATGATATGGGTGGGTGCAAATTCTATTGGTGACCTATGACTGGCTTAAGATGTTTTCTTCAACCAGTTGAAAGTATGGACGGGAAATGAAGAAACATGTATATTACATTTTTTGGTCAGTGAAAGTTCTGCCGTATGTTTGTCCATGTGTATGTTCTAAGTTATCAAATTTCCACAGTTTTGGATTGTTTTCTAAGCTGCAACTTGCAATGTAATCTGAGATCATTCAACTTTATCAATCTTTTTTTCTTTTGATGATGTTCAACTTTGTCTATCTAATGGATAGACAAAACATCAGTTAATTTGTGCTGCAGGGCTTATTCAGCATGAGCCTTGGTTGTGGGGGTGGGTGGCGCGGGGTTGTCTGTCTCCAGGTGCTCGTGAAATTCAGCTGATACAGCTCTTTTTGCCACTTAGCTGGTTTATTACCTAGCAGCAGGCATGAGAAGTTCCAAAAGATTTTAGGCTTGATCTGATTTGTTGATTATTTAGTATTTTATATAATGTGAAAGGTAAGGGAATTTATTCTACAGTTGAACAACAAAACGGATTATGGCTGAATTACCTAAACTCTAGATCCTTGGATGTTTGAACCAGAGATTTGGACCACCAAAAAGCCCTCATATGTAGATATCGTATTCAAACAGTATGGAATGAGTCTAGATAGGCTTTACCCAGTCTCTACAGATATTCTTAATTGACTGTTTTTTTTTGTGGGTACAGATGGACTGTTTTGCTATATACTACAGTATGTTGATGTCCCTGAAATATGTCTATTCTTAGCTAAATGATTGTTGCATTGGCACGGAAGAGAGTTTTTCTAATCCCAGAGGGCGATATTGTAGTCTTACCCTCATTCATAGCAAAAAGAGGAATCTAACTTGGAGCAATGTTATATGGAGATGAGGTGGTGAAATAATGTGGCATGATATTATTTGCTTCAATACACTTCCTCGTGGTGTGATGATTTCAAGTTCATCAATATTGCAAGGCAGATTTTGGGCAAAATCTTCATTTTACCCCTCTGGATTTCGTCCCTCTTCTCCTAGGCGAAGAAACTCTATTATTTCTTGTGGTTAGTGTCGTACCTCTTCTCCTTGGAGGCGAAGAAACTCCCTTATACGTTTATATTATATTTTTTTAATACTATATTATATTTTTTATTATATAATATAATAAAAATATTTTTATTATATTTTAACAAAAATATTTTTGTGAAACGTATAAGGTGTATCATGTTATTATAAGATGGACATAATTGTTCCATCTTACTTTTAAAAAAATATAATATAATATTTTAATATATAAAATATGATATAATATCGTTCATCATATTGTTATATTATGTAATATGTTATTACGTTATAGAGTATGAGGGTCCAAATCCATCTAGATAAAATATATAAAAATTAAATTAAAATTTTTTACATATTTATCCTTTTAAACATTCAAATTTATATGAATATCCTCATAAAATTATTATTTACATATATATCTTTATAATTTTTTTTTTACACATCTATCTATAAAGATATTTTAGTTATTTAAATTTTAAATTATTAATTTTTTAATAATATTAAATGATATAGATATATATATAAAAAAATAAGAAAAAAATGATAAACAGATAAAACAAATATTTCATGAAGATATATATATATATATATATATATATATATATATATATATATATATATATATATATATATATATATATATATATATATATATTAATTTAAAAAAAATATTTATATAAATTTCAATATTTAGAGTAGGGTTGGGTTTTGTGGGCAACATGAAAAAAAATAATCCTTTAACGATTGACAGCCCTCGGGCAAGTCAATAAATTGGAGGTCTAAACGCAGAAATTCCCTGTTTTGGACATTTGGAGCGTCGGATTGGTTTCTCTCTCTTTTCTCAGGCTTTAAATTAAGGAAGAAGATTCGGAACGCAGACACTCCGCTCTCGGACTCTCATCTGCAGTCTCTTTGGGTAAGCCTCTGTCCATCCGTTCCTTCTCTTTTAATCACGATTTTTTCCGTTCCCGTTAAGTATTTACCTTCTTGTTCGAGCGTTTATTTGATTCCTAAAAATCGAATTCTTTCGGGGGAAAAGAAAAGAGAAAATAATAGGTTACATCGTTTTTAATCTATTCTATATTTTTTCGAGATAAGTTTGAAGAAATTCTCCGTTCTGGGAATCGATCGGGGATTAATTCAAGATCTCTCTGCTCTCAATTTTCAAGAATCTCAGGCCTTCACGTCATTTCCAGAGGAAGTTATGTTTCTTGATTTCTCTTGAGAATATTTTTATTCGCATTATTCTTCTTCAGAGTTAAGAGAGTGATTCGGGCGGTATTTGGGTCGTGTTGATGATCTGTGGTTCCTGATTTCTGAAATTTGTGGTTCTGGATTTCAGAATCTGCTTTCGGGTCGCCGATAAATCGTTCGGTTCTGGATTTCAGAATCTGCTTCCGGGTCACCGACAAATCCCGAACGAGGGAGTTCATACAAGTTTTTTTTTTTTTTGGGTCATTGGGATGGCATGATTTCTTTTAGATATTTTTACAGAGAAGAGCTTGAACGTGGCAACATTCAGTTCTCATTGGATAATCATCCTAGTAGCAATGCCAAAACAATTATTTAAAACTTTTGTTTTGACAGATCCATATCATTCCATATCGATTTGGGGTTGTCTCTGGTCCGGGAAACCATGAGTAAATACAAGAGGTGTATTGCCTCTTGTAACATACCACTATGTGAATAATATGAGGGCATACTGCGAGATTTCAAACGTTTGCTAGGCATCTCTCTTCTGTTGATTCAAATACCGACATGTTTAATTTGGATCTGAGTCAAGCTCAAGGTGTTGTTACATGGAGTCCGCCATGTCACAATAAAACCCTTTTTTCCATCTGTAATCATCCTAGCACAAGGATAAATACCGTCATAATAAAATAAGAATGAAGCATCTCTATGTTCAGTCTGAATTAATACTGGTTCTAAGTCTGTATATTGACATTCAAAAAACTCTTGGAATCCAATTCTTCTAATCCTAGAACTGATGAAAAAATAAAACAGTAGAAAAAGGGAGGAACAAGATTGCCCTAGGTGATGCAACATTGGGAATCAGTCCAGTACTCTTAGCCAGAACGTGGATATGGATGGACTATCTTGTGGCTGTGTCCCACTTGATCTTAAAGTCCATCTTATACATAACTGCTCCAATGTTTGGATTTCATGACCAAAGGGAAGTTGCAACAACTCCATTCCATTCCTTTCCCAGTGGATAGATTAGTTTTCCAATGGATAAATCAGATTTGAGGTCACATAATTATTGCAATGGAGTACCAAGATACTTCATATTATTGGGTTTCATGGCCACAACGGTCCACAAAAACTGATACAAAAAATGATTACTTGTCCAAATACGCGAGACGAGGGATCATTAACTTGGAGTATTAGCTATGTTCTTCAATTAATGACTTTCTAAAATTGGCTTAAAAATGAATCTGACATTTTAAATAAATAATAATCTAAAGTTAATAAGGACCTCTTTGTCGACTTCTAGCAGACCCAAAAAATGAATTCCTAACCTTTTCTTGTGATCCACGTGAGACTACATCATAGAGCTGCTTCATCTCATATTCAGGATATGCATGTCCTCTAATGCCTCAAATTGTCCAATCATGCATCTAGGGCTACATGGTTGGATCTTTTTTTTTCCCATCAAGTTGCAGCATTTGCCTATCCTCTTGTACAAACCTTCGACATCATATGAATTTTTTCTTGAAAGATCTCATATTCTTTGGTGAGTCTCCAGTTATGGTGCAACTCAATTATATTGAGTTTTGGTTCATTTTATATCTCGAGCCTTTTGTACAGTTTTATGGTTTTGATGAGGCTTTCCTCACTGACCATTTCCCATCATTCCTAGCAAGCATGGCAAAAGCAAAAGGCAAGGAGAAGCCTGCTGCTTCTGATGCACCACCAAAACTGGAGACCACTAATGATGACACGAATGCTGAGTTAACTCTGTCTGAGTCAGTGAACATGGAAAAGGCTGCAAAAATCACTGCTGATCCTGGAGGTCAGAAGGCAGAGGAAGGACATAAGAAAAAAGACATCGAAGAAGAGAGAAAAGAAGATACTGAAGAAGATAAGAAAGAGAAGGTCTATAAATGTAACAAAGAGGAGGTAGAAGGAGATAAGGAAGTCAAGGATGGAGAAGTGGAAGCTTTAGTATTCACCAGTGTTGCTCTTCAAAATGAAGAGGTGGACGAAGCAGATACAGAGGTTAAAGTTGATGGAAAAGTAGAAGCTGCCTTTATTAAAAAGGCCAAGAGGACAAAGAAGAGGAGGAAGAAGAAGGGAGTTGCTGGTACTGCAGCTTCAGTTAATGCTGATAAGCCAGGAACTTCAGCTAGTGAGAAGGATTTGAAGAAGACTGATGGCATGGGATTGATTTTTATGTGCAATGCTAAGACTAGGAAGGATTGCTACCAATTCAAGGTTTTAGGTTTGCCTGCAAGCAAGAAGGAGATAGTAGCAAAGGTTTATAAGGGTATGAGATTGTTTCTGTTTGATGTTGATCTTAAGCTGATGTATGGGATTTATAAAGCTGCCAGTCCTGGGGGCTATAATATTGAACCCAAGGCATTCAAGTCAAAATTCCCATCTCAGGTTAGGATATTTCCCTTTGTTATTGCATGACAGTTTTTCAGTTCTTTGGAAATTCAAACATGTCCGCCAACAGTTGTATCATACTTTCATAGAAATGTATACTAAAATGTGTAATGATTTGTCAGATGTTCACTTAGGTAGCTTGAGACATTACAGGGTAAGTTTAGCCTAAGTTGAATTTTATATTGGGAGATATATCTAGAATTAGTTCTCAGTTTTGATTCATTATCACCTTTTCATTCTAATATGATAGGTTTAGTAAAGATCCATGTTATTATGGAATAATAATTTTTACCCTGCAGTGATACTTGTTCCATATATTTTGGAAAAGTGAACATATCATACCATGAGGTCCTGAGTTATTTGTTAAGTGGTATTTTAGCAAACTTCTTTATTCATGCATGTTGTACACTTTGCAAAATAATTTATTACATCCACACAGATAATTAATTTCAACATGATAAAATTTAGATTTTTTGTTTTATGTAATTATTTATTATCATTTTTTAAAAGAGTTTTTTGTATATATACCCTCCTAAACATTCAAATTTGTGTGAATATCCTTTCAAAATTGATATTTGTATGTATACCCTCATAAAATACTTATTTTACATGTATATCCTTCTTTTTTCTTATTTTTTTGCATATGTGCCCACATCATTTAACGTCGTTAAAAAATTAGTGGTTTAAAATTTAAATTACTAAAATATCCTTATGGCTAGATGTGCAAAAAAAAAATTTATAGGGGTATATATGCAAATAGCAATTTCATGAGAGTATTCATGCAAATTTGAATGTTTAGAAGGATATCGATGCAAAAAATTTTAATTTAATTTTTATCTATTTCATCTAAATGGATTCAGTCTCTCCTACTCTACAATGTAATAATATATTACATAATATAACAATACTATGACGATATTATATAATATTTTATATATTAGAATACTATATTATATTTTATTTTTGTGCAAGATGGGATGATTATATTCATCTTATAACAACATAGTATACCTTATATACTTCACAAAGATATTTTCGATAAAAATTTTTAAAATAAAATATAATAAAATTATAAATTCTTATTGTTACATAATGTTCAAATCCACAACTATGTCCATTCGATGCAAATGTACAAGCTATTCATCTAATATCAGGTTTAAATACTTTTTTTAGAAGCATATTATTATATATTAGAGGAAACATGGATGGTTACGATCTCTTTGTTTTTTAGATAAAATAATTTTAATCCATCATTTGATAAAAAGATCATTTTATCTATGTAAATTAATAAATTAAGTAAATTTATTATTTTAGTTGTATATGTTAATTTTTCTCTATTAGAATAAGAAAAAAAATTAACAAATCAAGAGAGGTGTATTTATGTTAAGGATTTTTTGCGTGTATACTCTTTCAAATGTTCAAATTTATGTGAATACCCTCATAAAATTGCTATTTGCATATATATCCTTATAAATTTTTTTTTTTGCACGTCTGTTTATAAGGATATTTTAGTCATTTTAATTTTAAACCGTTAATTTTTAATGGTGTTAGATGATATGGGTAAATATGCAAAAAAAAGATATTTTATGAGGATATACATGCAGATATCAATTTTGAAAGGATATTTATACAAATTTGAATGTTTGGGACGGTATACATGTAAAAAATCCTTTTTAAAAATATATTTCATATTTTGTTCTTCTGAGTTCCGTTGTTGCTTATGGGATTATATTAAACTCTTCTGAATTGTATGTACTTTTAAGATTTCCAGTGCTATTTTGTCATGTCTCTTATATCTGTCACAACCTCTGGGGCACTTCATTTACCTCATTATAATAGACTATCTCATGGAAGTTCAATGTGCTGAGGCCCCTATTCTCTTTAGACGGAAAATCTTTATCATTGGGGATGGTAATTAAGCTGCTATAATGTCTTTGAATGGTAATCACAATGTGAAACTATTCTTTTGTTATTTTTGAGTTTTCATTAGGTTGTTTAGGTCCTTCTGGATCTATTAATTGATGCAGGTTCTGTTTGCATTCACCCAGATTTTGGTTGGAAATATTGGACGTCACATTTGTCTACTACTTACCTTTTATTGCTTATCCTTACACTTTTATTTTTTTTTTTGAAATCAGTCCAGTGTTGACTATTACATTGATTTGTCATATATCAGAATATGTAATAGTGTCCTGCTTTTAAGTGCAAAATCTTTAATGAACTGGTAGCACATTAATGTTACCTGTAGACGTATGAAGGAATTACTTCAGAAATAACTGGAAGAGGTGGAGGTAGGAGGGTTGGTTTTGAATTTGAGGAAGATATAGCACAAGTAACATTTCTATATGTAGACGATCTTGTGCTTTTTCGTGAGATATACTGCAGAATATGGTTGAAGGTCCAAGATAGGTTTTCAATTTTCCATGTCCATTATTCTTATCCAAAGATTGTGAAACGCTATTTGCAAAATAATATCTTGATAAGGAATTTGAAGAGATGAGGTATTTGATGCTTGTAAGGAGGGATTGCTGTACAGAACGAGTTAACCTCACTATTTATCAAGTAACCTGATCTTCTAGGGGCCAAACTTTGTGATAATGGAGCGTGTTGGGGAGAGATATGACATATTTGTTTAATTGAGAAACACCAGTCTATTGTCTTTTTGATTGGTCTTCATTAGTTGTGTTATAAGTTGGTGGAATGAGCCAATCTCTTGCCTATTGCTTTACATTTCTTGGTTTATCATAATTTTCTTGAAGGTGTGCTTTTTGGTTATCTATACAAGTCATGAACAAAAGCAAGCACTTTACCTATGGAGAAGCAGACTATATTTGCTTTTTTGAAAATTTATTCATCTTTAAATGAACTTTTCAAAAGCTGAAAATTGATATTAGTATGGGTTTTTGTTTCCCAAGAAACAACAAGAAGATATGAGTAGCAAGGCTATCTAGTAGCCGATACATTTACCTTCAAATTTTCTATGTTATTTTGCATGACTTTCCACATGCCACTAGGGATGTCAATAAGCCAAATACGAGCAACCTAAGGACAGCTTATGCTTGTTTGATAATAGCCAGCTCAAGCTCAGCTTGCTAGGCTTGATAATTCATCACCTCTTTAGATCGAACAAACTGAAAGAGATATGACACCACTTCTTTGGTTTGAACAAACTTGGGGGGAAAGGGGAGATGGTATTGTGAGCTGGAGATGTTCATGGATGCCAAGCTGGTTTGAATTGGAGAACAATGTCATCCTCGACTGAACAATCTCCATTGCTCTTTGAAGATAGGGAAGAGAACATCTATATGAATTGAAGAAGCTTGGCCATAGGTGGTATGAATGAATGGTTGTTTGTCATTGTTTAGGTTCAAAGACGAAGCCAGCCTGAAATGGGAGAGAGCCATCGAGTCTTTAGGAACAAGAGGAACAGACGGAGAGTCAAAGACTCAAGGGCATGAATCTCATCTAATTTAATTCCCTTTTCTATTTTCTTGTTAAAGCGAGTTGCTAGAGGCATCAAATTAGGATCTACTTAAGCCCATGTTTTCCATAAAAAGAAGGCTTTTTTGGTATATAATGTGAGAGGCTTCAAAGTCCACATGCATGTTTTGACTCCAAAGCCTTCTAGTTAAGGAACCTACCCCTCTTTACAAAGAAGAAAAAGAGAGAGCACTTGAGATTGAGATTTTAGTGCAAGAGAACAAATTTGCGCATGTCCCACAAAATGGTTAACTCAGGTCTAACGCACTCCTTTTTTTCATTCAAAGAGCACACCATCACATTATCAGTAGGAATATATTTAGCAATCAGCAGGAATCTAAATATATATACAAAATCTAAGAATATCTTATCAGCAGGGATCTAAATATAGCAATCAGTAGGAATATATTTAGCAATCAGCAGGAAATCTAAATATAGGCTGTATTTCAATAGGTTGTATTATTATCTTTGGGGTTGTAGTATATTATTGATTATCTTGTTTTGTATAGTTGTTGGTATAGGCTGTATTACTATATTTTTCTCTATTGAAGATCTATTTAAAGAGGCTCTCTGATCCCAAGGAGGACAGGGCAATTTTGGCATTTCAAACCATCTCTCTATTCTTGTTCTTGTGTTTTTGTCATGGTATTAGAGCCCAAGGCTTCTGAAACTGCCACCCTCATCAGAGGGCTTTCTGGAGTTTGCTGTCCTCATTCAAGGATTCTTCTGCAGCATCTTGAGATCGTGGGAATCTGAGGTTTGGTATTTTTTTTGAGAAACTTCTGTCAGGTTCGTGGACTATTTCTGTTTTGATCTCTCTAGCTTTCAAAATCTCTATTCCTGATGGATACCAACACCAAAACTGCTGTAATTCCAGTATGTTTTAATGGAAAAAATTATTTTTTGTGGGAGTTTCATTTAAGATGTTTCATTATGGGTCAAGAACTTTGGGGTTTTGTTGATGGAAGTGAAGGCCAGCCTAGGAAAGATAAAAAAAATAAAAAAAAAGTAAAATAATGGCAGAAAAACAATGCAAAAGTGATGAGTTGGATTGTGAGTTCTGTTGAACCTCAAATTGGAATAAATCTGCGGGCACACACCACTGCTGTAAGCATGTAGAGCTTTTTGAAGAAGTTATATCATCAGGACAATGATTCTAGAAAATACAATATTGGGATTGAGATTGGTGAATATACTCAGAGAACAGAGACCGTTCAGGAATACTATTCTGGTTTTATGAACTTGTGGTTGGAACACAACTCTATCATATATGAAACTGTTCTTACGGAAGCTTTGGTGATAATTCAAACTTTGTAAGCCAAAAATATGAGTGATCATTTTCTCATGAAGTTAAGATTTGATTTTGAGACTGTTAGAGGGATTTTGATGAATCGAAAATCTGTACTTGATCTAGATGAGTGCTTTCAGGAGGTTCTTCGTGAAGAACAACGGCTTCTCTCACAAGGAACTGCCAATAATTCTAAGGCTGTAAATAATTCAGATCTTGCCTTTCTTTCTAAGGAGCAACCTAGAACTAAAGATACCCAGTAGTTACAATGCTATTCATGTCAAAAATATGGACACATTGTTCGAGATTGTAAGGAAAAATTCTGTAGATATTGTAGGGAGGCCACATCTTGACTGAATGTAGGCGGAGACCTCAGAACAAAGGAGGAAAGGCATACCATACCACGGTTGGTTTAGCTGAAGAATCTTCTCCTCTTGCCACACCTGTTGGTAATCACTCAATCACTACTGAATCAATTCAAGCTATGATTCAGTCTGCCTTGTTTGTCATGAGAATTTTAGGTAAAAATACTTCTAGGCCCTGGTTGTTAGATTCTGGAGCCTCCAATCATATGACATCCTCTTCACAAACCTTTTGTTCAATATCTCCTTACCATAGTCAATCTAAAGTTCACATTACTGATGGAAAAAATCTGCCTATTATGGCGATGGGTAGAATTCAATCCAAAAACTTTAATGTTTTTGATGTTTATCTTGTTCCACAATTGTCCACTAACCTTCTTTCAGTTAGACAGCTTGTAGACAATCATTGCAATGTAATCTTCTCTCCTTCTGGCTGCATTATTCAGGACCTGAACTCAGGGACAGTGATCGGGAAAGAGAGTAAGCATGGGCGTCTCTTCACTGTGGATCACATATTCCTGCAATCCTCTGGTTTGTCTGCATCTCATGAAGTTGTCCTATAAATGGCTACTTTGGCATCGTAGATTAGGACATCCAAATTCAAATAAATTGTTGTTAATGTTCAAGAAAGATTTGATTCATAATAAATTTGAAATTCTAAAGCAATGTCCTTGTTTTAGTTGTTGCCAAGGGAAGAGCAAAACTCTTCCATTTTCTTTGAGCAATCGTGTATCGCAATCATCCTTTGAACTTATACATTCTGATGTCTGGGGTTTGGCTCTAATTATATCCTCTTCGGGTTACAAATATTTTGTCACATTCATCGATGACTTTAGTAGGTTCACTTGGATCTACTTCTTGCGTGCAAAATCTGATGTATTGTCTTGTTTCAAAGCCTTTGTGTCGATGGTTGAAACTCATTTTGACAAACGTATATAGACTCTACGATCAGATTCAGGGGGAGAGTATACATCAAATCAGTTTCAATTATTTCTTCAAGACAAAGGAATAACCTCTCAACGATCTTGCCTCTATACTCTTCAGCAAAATGGTGTTGCTGAGAGAAAACATAGACATATCCTTGATGTCGCTCGCACTCTGCTTCTTGATGCTGCAGTTCCTCCAACATTTTAGGATGAGACTGTGAGGACTGCTATGTTTTTAATCAATCTTCAGATCTCGAAAAAATTAGAGAATGTTAGTCCCTATTTTAAACTTTTTAAAGAACAACCAAATTATAGAAGTCTTCATCCCTTTGGTTGTCTTTGTTTTGTTCACCTTCTTCCACTTGAATGTCATAAAATTTTTGCTCAAGCTGCTCGCTGTGTATTCTTGGGTTATGCAGTGAATCAAAAGGGGTTCCGATGTTATGATCCTCACAGTCAACGCATTCGAGTGTCTCGAAATGTCGTATTCTTTGATAAACATTTCTTCTATTCCCACCACCCGTCATTATCTCCCCAAGTCTATTCCTCCATTGTACATTTATTTGACACAACTCATGAGGTAGATTCCTCCGGCAAATTCAAACAAGGGATGGTCTACAAGCGAAGGGATACACCCACAGCACCAGGTGTTGGTCAAGCTAAACCTCTTAACCCTGCTGTTGATCCTGATTCTGAACTTACACCAGTCTCTGGATTTTCTTCACTTCCCAATATTCGGAGATCCACTCGCCCATCTGATTGCTATGGCTTTCCATCCACTTCCACAGAAACATCCTTTCTCTCCACCTTGTCCACAATTTCCATCCCTAATACATACTCTCAGGCTGTGAAGCATGAGAGTGTTGGCAACAGGCTATGGCAGAGGAGTTAGATGCTTTGATCAAAACCAACACATGGGATCTCATTTTCTGTCCTTCAGGCATCAAGCCCATAGGATGTAAATGGATTTACACTGTTAAAATGAAATCCGATGGATCCTTGGAGCGCTACAAGGCTCAATTGGTCGCCTTGGGGAATCATTAAGAATATAAAATTGATTATCAAGACACTTTTGCCCCTGTGGCTAAAATGACAACTGTTCGAACTCTTGTTGCATTGGCTGCATCAAAATCTTGGTCTATATTTCAAATAGACGTCAATAATGCTTTCTTCAATGGAGATTTACATGAGGAAGTTTTTATGAAACCTCCTCCAGGATTGCCTTTGCCATCACAAGACTTGATTTGTCGATTGAGGAGTTCACTCTATGGACTCAAACAAGCACCACGGGCATGGTTTACTAAGCTGCGACATACCATTCAGAAGGTGGGATTTCAGCAGAGCAAACAAGATTCATCCCTTTTCTTGCAAAGGTCCCCTCACGGTCTTACTCTTATTGTAGTGTATGTTGATAATATATTGATCTCAAGTGATGATACTCTTGGAATACAGCACATCAAAGATATGCTGCATCGGTCATTTCAGATGAAAGACCTTAGGTATTTTAATTACTTTTTAGGTGTTGAAGCCCATCGCATCAAAAAAGGCATACATTTGACTCAACAGAAATATTTGCATGATCTAATATCTCTTGCTCAGCTTCAAAACAGTCCCACTATTGCCACACCTATGGAAGTAAATCTCAGACTTCGGAGTGATGCTGGCAATCTACTTGATGATCCTACCTATTATCGCAAACTTGTTGGGAGCCTCATTTATCTCAGTTTTACTCGCCCAGATATTGCCTATGCTGTGAATACTGTGAGTCAATTTATGACTGCTCCTAGGCATACACATCTTGCTGCTGTTCATCGTATTCTCCGCTACCTCAAGGGTACTCCTAATTGAGGACTGTTCTTTTCTTCTGGGATCTCTCTATCTTTGTCTGCATATGCTGATAATACTAGTGCCATTCGAATTGCTGAGAATCCACTCTTACATGAATGCACAAAACATATTGAAATTGATTGTCACTACATTCGTGATGTTCTTGAGAGGAAATTATTACTCTTCTCTATTTGCCCTTCAAAGATCAGATCGCTGATATTTTCATGAAGGCTTTCTCCTTTGATTGACATAAGTTTATTAGTAGTAAATTGATGCTGCAAGATTCTCCAGCATCAATTTGAGGGGAGTATCAGTAGGAATATATTTAGCAATCAGCAGGAATCTAAATATATATGCAAAATCCAAGAATATCTTATCAGCAGGGATCTAAATATAGCAATCAGTAGGAATATATTTAGCAATCAGCAGGAATCTAAATATAGGGTGTATTTTTATAGGTTGTATTACTATCTTTGGGACTATAGTATATTATTGATTATCTTATTTTGTATAGTTGTTGGTATAGGCTATATATTTTTTTCTATTGAAGATCTATTTAAAAAGGCTCTCTGATCCCAAGGAGGACAGGGCAATTTTGGCATTCCAAACCATCTCTCTATTCTTGTTTTTGTGTTTTTGTCACACATGCACCAAATAATAGTTACTATCTAATGATAAATGATGAAATATTTTTATAGAAATACTAGTAATAATATTTGAGCTACGTCAAGCCAAACATGAGTGAGTTGGGCCTAGATTGTGCTCAGCTTGTTTATACTTTGAGCTCAAATTTTTAGCTCATTCTCAACTCATTTACTAATGAAGCAAGCCAATATTGAGCTTAATTCAAGACAAACATAAGTTGTGCAGGACCAACAGAGTCATTTAATAGCACTGGATGCCGCTATGTATTTGGTAGTTCTTATGTGGTGTAAAAGCAAACCAAAACTTTGAAGTAAAACTTGTGGCAAATAGGCATGTGGTTGTATAAAATGGATTTGTTAAAAAAAAAGAATGTTAGAAACTTAAAAATTAATGCAAAATGGGCGAACTATTATGAGTAGTCTATCTTTCTGTAAATTATCATAATTATACTTAGCTATTGAGAGGATATAAGTATCATTTGGTAATGGGTAAGATATACAAGTCTAGAAGGTAATGAAACCTACTTAATGGTTTTTCACATTAGTAGCTATTGTGAAATCAGCTTGAACAGATACTCTTTGCAAAGATAGCTTGGTCGGTAATGTTTGTATCATTTGTGCAAGTGTTCCAACTTATGGAGTTCAAATTAGTGAACATTGAGCACATGCTATGCACTTAGACTCTAGGAAGTCTATGATTTCCTAGGCATGCGGGCTATAATTATTAAATCCAGACCAAAGATTGACTTAGCCAAGGATTAAGGTCCTCGAGTCATTGGTCAAACCACCTAGACAATTGGTTAGACTAGACTTATAGAAATAGTATATTTAAAACTTGAAAATATAAAAATAGATGAATATAAGAAAAACATGCATAACTATGGATATACGGTCATTAAATGCTACCATATAAAATCACATGGATTGACATTTTGTTATCCTCTTTAATTATAGCATACATAGAAAATACATGAATCATTTAATTTTATATAAATTATAAAAGTGTATGTAAGATATATTAATATTTCCAATAATATATAGTAAAGTTTTATAATATCCAAAAAATAAAATGAGTTTATTTGTTTCTTCTACTATGAAAAGAAAAAAGTTTATTATTTTCTTGAAAATAAAATTTTTTTAAAGTAAGGATTTAAGTCTCGACAAGACGTCCCGCAGGATATTGAGATAGGATACTGTTAGGTATAAAATAACCCCAGCCGAAGTTCATAAGAGGCCAACCCTCCCAGGACTCCTCTAGCAGTTGAGCTTCCACAGTGTCCTCTAGACTCCTCCAACGGACGAGCTTCCACGGTGTCCTCCGGACTCCTCCAGCAGTCGACCTTCCACGGTGTCCTCCGGACTCCTCTAACGGACGAGCTTTCACGGTGTCCTCCGAACTCCTCCAACGGACGGGCTTCCATGGTGTCCTCCGGACTCCTCCAACGGACGAGCTTCCACAATACCATCCGGACTCCTCCAGCAGTCGACCTTCCACGGTGTCCTCCGGACTCCTCTAACGGATGAGCTCCTATCGTACCCTCCGGATTTCTCCAATAATGAGCTCCTTCAGTCGTCTATCAGACTGCTCCAAATGCTCTCTGGGCTTCACTGTCAGCCGATTTTCTACAGTGATCGACTACTCTCCGAATCTTTTTCCGACTTCCTCCTGTCACGATCAACTTTACTCCGAGCTTCTTCCGGACTTCGTCAACGTCCGAGCTTCTCCAGCAGCAGGACTTCTACAGTCACTAGATTCCATCTAAGTTTCTACAATGGTCGGCCGCCTTCCAAATTTCATCCGAGTTTCAACAGTAAGCGAATTTCGTCCGAACTTTCACGGCAACTGGTCTCCTTCCGAGCTTCTACGATAATCGGTCTCCATCCGAACTTCTACAACGGACGGGCTCCATCTCAGTTACAACTGAGTAGTGCTGGATGCCAAGGAAGGAGTTTGAATCTTCTAGGATCTCCACTATTATGACCTTCCTGTGATCGGCCCATGTGGTGGTGGTCATGGACCATAAGATAGGAAAGAAGCCATTGCATGGTCCTTGTTGGGATATACCGACTGACCCTTGTACGTCGACTTATCCTCGGATCGGTCCGATCGATGCCCGACTCTACCCACCGGACAGACAGACGACTCCGACAATGATTGCTGACAATATCCGACCGAAGGAATGCTGGCCAAACAGATCGATACTGTTTCCAACCGGCCCAACGATCGAACCCATATCACCGACTCACTGTCGGGGGTGGCAGTCGACGTCCGACTTCCACAAGGCACCAGATCAGCCGACGATGTTTTCGAGTCATCATCCGACGTCCCGACAGTCAGATACCGACATATAGTCGGCCAGCCCATCCAAACGTCGTACAACCGCTATGGGCTGTTGTCCCGTCAAGGACATGCTGTGCGGCCGTCCTGGGGCATTATCCTGCCAAGGACATGGGTCAATTCTGATGACCTGACAATCCACGCCGATTTAACAGTCTCTGATGATTTGACAACTCTCCGGTTGTCTGCACTATTAATGGCGGGACCATATCGCATTCTACTATAAAATGGGGTAGGACAGCAGTTTTGGTAAGTTTTCGAAAGTTTTCTCAAGCTTTCTCAAACTCTGCTAAAATTCTATTCGAGTGCTCCATTTCTGTTGAAGCAGAATACTGACTTGAGCATCGGAGGGTCTTGCCGGAGCACCCCCAACTCCGGTTTAGATTTTCCTTGCAGGTCCCGACGGCGGTCGTGATCCCCTCGACTCCAGCTTCTCCGGCATCGGCGGAATTCTGCACCAACAGAATTGGCGCTAGAGGAAGGGGCTGTGCCTTCGCAGGATCCTTGTTCTTAAAGGAGTACTCAATGGAACTGTCTTCGATCATCTTCTTCGACATCTTCTCCGATCAGATCCCGACCTGATGCCTCTCCGAAAGGCATCCACCAGACGATCTACGGCCTCCACAGCCAGATCTCGGCAAGACCCACCGGCTCCGGCTCCATCTCCAGTTTTCCAGGCTCCTCTCCCTCCGACAACGGCAGTCGGCATGGAGCAGTTCGACCTGCTGGTTCAGCAGGTCAGGGGCCTCACCGAAGCGGTGCAGGTCATGTAGCAGCAGCAACAGCGGCCGCAGGCATCTGTGTGGCCGGAAAGAGCATCGTCGGAGTTTCGGAAGCCGGCGATCGGGCGACCCACTTGGGCCAGTGGCCCTGTATCCCTCGAAAAGGGGAAGCAGGGGCGGAGAGCCCTCTGTCTGATCACGATTCCGCCCCCGGAGGGTCCCTACCTTCGTTCTGCCAGAAGATCCTCAAGATTCACGATCGAGAGAATCTCCTGGATCAAAGGTTCCAAGAGATGGATCGACGGATCGAAGAGCTCCACCATGCTCCCCCTGCTTACGGTGAGGATATCTGTACTGACCCTCCTTTTTCTCAAAGGATTATGTAGGAACCGATCCCGTCGAACTTCAAGCTCCCCCAATTTGAGAGCTACGACGGGACCTCGGATCCGATCGACCACCGGAGGCCTTCCGGACAACGATGCTGCTCCATGGCGCGCCAGACGTCATCCTGTGCCGAGCTTTCCTATCTACCTTGAAGGGAGCAGCAAGAAATTGGTACTCGACATTGAAGTCGGGTATTATCTTCTCCTTTGATCAAATGAGCCACCAGTTTGCGGCTCATTTCGTCAGCAGCCGACATCTCCGGAGAGGTTCGGAGTCTCTCGTCAACATCAAGCAAAAGGAGGGAGAATCCATCTGAACTTATGTCAACCGTTTTAACGCCGCCGCATTGGAGGTCCGGAACTTGGACTAGTCGGTTACAATGGCCGTCCTAAAGAGCGATCTTCAAAAGAATGACCTTTTTTTTTCCTGGAAAAGAAATATCCCAGGGACTTCACTGATTTGCTGGCTCGGGCCGAAGGATATGCCCGAGCAGAGGAAGCCTTCAAGCTGAAGGATGAGGAGGCCGCGAAGGAGCGGCAGGCGGGTGACCCCGGCAAGCCCACAGCTGAAAAAGGATCGAGTGAAGCTCGATCGCGTTCCCGAACTCCCCCGGACACAAGCGTGTCCGAACTCCCCCCGAGCTCGTAGACAGAAAAGCTCGGACCGCAGAGTTCGGCGGAGCTCTCCCTCAAGAAGATTCCACAGCTACGCCCCTCTCAATGCTCCAAAAACTCAAGTGCTGATGGAGATCAAGGAGCAGCTGCCAAGGCCGGAAAGGATGCGCACACACTCCGGGAAGCGCAATCCTAACAAGTTCTGCCTCTATCATCGTGACCACGACCACGACACGGAGGAGTGTATTCAGCTCCGAGATGAGATCGAGGAGCTCATCAGACGAGGTCGGCTCAACAGATTCATCCGACGCCGGCCTGAAGGTAGAGAAGATCGGCCAAGGACCCTACCACCACCAGAGCCGCCAAGGAGAGAAGAACAGCCTGAAGATCGGCCTCTAATCGGGATCATCAACACCATCTCTGGAGGATCCCGACGGAGAGTAGCCAGTGGATCGACCGGACCCCTAAGCGGCAGAGAACTGAAGAATCTATAACTTTTACTGAAGAAGATGCCCAGGAGATTCAATTCCCCCATAATGATGCGGCTGTAGTTTCTTTAAATATTGCTGACTATGATGTACGCCGCATCCTTGTTGATAATGGAAGCTCGGCCGATATTTTGTTTTACGATGCATTCTCAAAAATGTCCATTCCGGATGATCGATTAGGGTCGATAAGCTCTCCATTGGTAGGGTTCACTGGCGATGCTGTGCCAGTGGAATGAGTAATAACTTTGACCGTAGTTGCAGGTCGGTATTCGAAACAATCTAGAGCGCAAGTGGATTTCCTGGTAGTAAGAGCGCCGTCTGCCTACAACGCAATACTCGGCCGATCTGACCTCAACGCCCTCCGAGCTGTGGTATTGACCTACCATTTGAAGTTGAAATTTCCTACAAGCCGAGGGGTCGGAGAGGTCAGAGGAGATCAAGTCCTGGTAAGACACTGCTATAACATAGCCTTACAAAGAAATGGTCAGTCTGACCCTGTCCGGTTGATGGATTAGACACCCGCGATGACCTTACTGAAGAACGGGGTGAGCCAATCGAAGATCTTGTCCCAATTCCTTTGAACGATGGGAATGAAGAGCACGTGGTAAAGATCGGTCCAACCTGGGAGAAGAGATATGGACACAGCTCATCAATTTTCTACAAAAAATGCAGATGTTTTCACTTGGGTTCCAGCGGACATGCCGGGATTGATACGGAAGTCATGAACACGTCTAGCTGTGATCCCAAACGTCGACCGATGAAGGAAAAAATCTGAGATCATACACGGAAAGGCAGAAGGCAATGGCTGAGGAAGTTGATAAACTCCTGAAAGCCGGGTTCATCAGAGAAGTCAACTATCCGACTGGTCTCCAATGTGGTTCTCGTCAAGAAGGCGAACGACAAGTGGAGGATGTGTATAGACTTCAAAAAGCTGAAAAAGCCTGTCGAAGGACAGTTACCCTCTGTCCAGAATTGATCAATTAGTAGATACAACCTTGGGCCACGAGCTTCTCACTTTCATGGATGCATTTTCGGCTACAATCAAATCAGGATGGCACCAGAGGACGAAGAAAAAATGCTTTTATCACTGACCGTGGTCTTTTCTGTTACAGGGTCATGCCTTTTGGCCTAAAAAATGCAGGGGCGACCTATCAACGGCTGGTGAACAAGATCTTCAAAGAGCAGATCGGCCGCAACATGGAAGTCTACATGGACGACATGCTTGTAAAAAGAAATCCTCAATGAATCACTTCACCGATCTTGAGAGACCTTCGGCGCCTCCGAAAATACAAGATGAAGCTGAACCCAGCCAAGTGCGCTTTTGGAGTAACTCAGGAAATTCTTGGGCTTTATGGTATCGGAGCGCGGGATCGAAGCAAATCCGGAAAAGATTCGTGCCATCCAGGAAATGACCGCCCGAAGTCAATAAAGGAAGTTCAGCGCCTTACTGGGAGAGTAGCACTCTGAATCGCTTCGTCTCAAGGTCGGCGAACGGTGCCTACCTTTCTTTCAGACTCTCAACAGCCGAAGAACTTCTGTTGGACACTGAATGTCAGCGAACGTTCGAAGAATTGAAGAACTATCTCAGCTCACCTCACTATTGGCAAAGCCAACCTGGAAAGGAGTTGTTCCTGTACCTGGCGGTCTCCCCTATGGCTCTCGCAGCAGTTCTGGTTAAGGAAGAAGCAAAAATTCAACGGCCGATCTACTACATAAGTCGAGTATTAGAGACTCGAAACAGATACACTGAGTTAGAGAAACTAACTTACGCCCTGTTGATTGCAGCCCGAAGGCTCCGACCTTACTTTCAAGGGCACACCATAACACTGCTCACCGATCAGTCGATTAAGGCAGTTCTGCATCGAGCGGATGCTTCCGAAGGATAGCAAAATGGCGGTCGAGCTTATGAATTCGACATCAATATCGACCTCGATCGATGATAAAAGTCTAGATATTAGCAGACTTCATAGTGGAATGCACTATCCGAAAGAAGCCGAACTTGAACGAGATGAAGCTGACAACCCAGGACTCCAGCCGAACTCCCTGAGGAAAGAACAGATCTCCCTGATAGTTTTTGGGCCCTCTATGTGGATGGTTCCTCCAACATGTCAGGCGCGGGCGCGGGCCTGATCTTGGTCAATCCGAAAGAATTATCGTGGAGTACGCGCTGCGCTTCGAATTCCCTGCGACAAATAACGAAGCAGAATATGAAGCTCTGATTGCAGGACTGAAGATCACTAAAGAATTAGAAGTAGATCGGCTCCAAGTCTACAGTGACTTCCAATTGGTGGTGGGACAAGTCAGCAAAAATTATGATGCTCGGAAGGACAGTATGGCCAAGTATCTCGAAAAGGTAAAAGAGATCATCCCTGCCTTTGGCAGCTTTGACATCAAGCAGATTCCAAGAGCAGAAAATATCAGGGCTGATCTTCTCTCCAAGTTGACTACACTGCTCCGGCTGAACTACCCAAGGAAGTCCTCTTTGAAGTTTTGAAATGTCTAAGTATGGAAGAACCGCAGCTTGTAATGGAGATCAGCCATGAACCTAGCTGGATTGACCCACTGGTTGCATACCTCAAAGACGGGGTTCTTCCTCATGATGCAAAAGAAGCTCGAAAGTTTAGAAATCAGACCTTCCGATATATCCTTTATGAGGACAACTTATACAAGAGATCGTACTCTTTGCCCCTCCTGAAATGTCTCCGATCTTCTGAAGCTGACTTTACCTTGTGGGAGGTACATGAAGGAGTCTGCGAAAGTCACCTGGGGGTCAGATCTTTATCCCACAAACTACTCCGACAAGGTTATTACTGGCCTATAATGTACCATGACTCTATTGAATATGTCAGAAAGTGTGATCGGTGTTAGAGATATGCGAATATCCAAAGACAGCCCGCCTCCGAACTTTCACCCTTGAGTGCCCCATGGCCATTTGCATAATGGGGATGGATATCCTTGGACCTTTTCCCATGGCGTCCGGGCAGCGAAAGTTTCTCCTGGTGGTAATTGACTACTTTACCAAGTGGGTCGAAGCCGAACCTTTGGCGAAAATCACAGAAGCTAAAGTGCAGGACTTCGTCTGGAAGTCAATCGTTTGTAGGTTCGGCTTATCTAGAACTCTCATTACTGATAATGGGCGATAATTTACTGGAGCAAGGTTTGTTAAATTTTGTGAGGACTTAAACATCTCCCATAACTTCACGTCAGTAGCCCATCCGCAGGCAAATGACGAAGCCGAGGTGACTAACAGGACTCTATTGCAAGGAATCAAGGCGAGACTTGAAAAAGCAAAGGAAACTTGGATAGACGAGCTTTATCATGTGTTATGGGCATACCGAACTACCCAAAGATTGCCCACGGGGGAGACCCCTTTTGCCTTAGCCTTCGGAACAGAAGCCGTTATTCCGATTGAACTCAAGCTTCCGTCGGCACGAGTCGTGGCATTCGACGAGCAGCGCAACTCACAGGATCTCAAAGCCAACATCGATTTGTTAGAAGAAAAGCGGGAGACAGCTCAAGTTTGGATGGTAGCCTACAAGCAGAAAGCAGCCCGCTACTACAACTCCTGGGTCAAGAGCAAAGCCTTCAGAGCGGGGGACTTAGTACTTCGGTGAGCCGCTGTTTCATAACCTCAGAACCAAGAAAAATTTGTCCCAAACTGGGAAGGCCCGTATGAAGTCAGGAAGGTAGTCTGGCCCGAAACATACTATCTAAAAGAGCTCGAAGGAGCGAACCTTCTGCGACCATGGAATTCAAAAAATTTACGAATGTATTACCGATAACTTTGCCTTAAATAAAAGTTCCATATTCGCATATCTTTTCTTTTGGCATGAGCTATAACGACAGGGAGTAGTTCCTTCAGACAATCGAAACTAAGCGTGTCAGGAACAAGAGGAGAATCTCATCTCGACACAAATGAAGACCCGATTATTAAAAGATTGAATGGAAGGAGAGGCCCTCGCAACGGTCCTTATGCGCCTCCACAGCCATATTAGGAACAGGAGGAGAACCTCATCCTAATATGAGCAAAGTCGAAGATCCGGTTATTAAGAGACCAGATAGGGGGAGAAGTCCTCACAACGGTCCTTATGTGCCCCCACAGCCATATTAGGAACAGGAGGAGAACCTCATCCTAACATGATCAAAGTCGAAGATCCGATTATTAAGAGATCGGATGGGAGAAGAGGCCCTCACAACGGCCCTTATGCGCCCCCACAGCCATGTTAGAAACAGGAGGAGAACCTCGTCCTAACATGAGCAAAGTCAAAGATCCGATTATTAAGAGACTGGATTGGGGAAGAGGCCCTCGCAACGGCCCTTATGTCCCCACAGTCCTATTAGGAACAGGAGAAAAATCTCGTCCTAACATGAGTTGAAATTGATTGTGTCGGAAACAGGAGGAGAACCTCATCCTAACACAAACGAAGACCTGATCGTTTAAGACCAGATGAGGGGAAAAGCCTCCTCAACGGCTCCTCTATACCCCTACAACCCCGTTAGGAGCAGAGAAAAAATTCTCACCCAAACATAAAAAAAAAGAGGAGGAGAGAAAAAGAAAAGCGACGAGCTACGTCAGAGATAAGAAAAAAATGAACTACATCTAAGACACAAAAGACCTCGTCTCAACGAGGAAGAAAACTCTTGTCAAAAATCTTCAGCCTCTAAGGGGAAACCCAACACCAACAGGAGAAAATAGACTTCCTCAAAGTAACAAAAAGTTTGGGCCCCAAGCTCGAACACCGGAAGAAGGCGTCAAATTCGAATGGCCTCGAAAAGACCTTCAGTCATTAACAAAAAAGACGAATCAAGATGGCGATGATCAGGAACCTTCAAACAATGTCGACATCGAATAAGACAAAAGACAAGAGAAGCTCGGTAAACGATAACTCAGAGTAAGAATAGATAAGGTAATGAGAAAATTTCTTTTTATTTCATTAGTAAAGAGAGCATTACAAAAATCTTTGAAGGCAAAAAAAAAATAACAAGAAAAGAAAAGAATACATAGAATAAAAGATAAAAGAAGCTCTAAAGAAGCTCGACTTCTTCTGACTTCGAACTCTCGATTCCAGCCATTATCAGGGATTGCTTTAAGTTCTCAACTTCTTCTTCCAGTTCCTTCTTTCTTAACAGCATCTCCCGATATATTTGGTGAAACCGTCGGCTTTCGCCTGTCGATTTTTGAAGCCTCTTCCTCAGAACTTCGGACTCCGCTTCTGCATCCTTGACCGTCTGCTGCTCATAGGCCAGCTGAATTTTCAGCCGCTACAGTTTGGCCTTCTCCTTTTCAAGGGCTATGGATAGTTCTTTCATGGTCCCCCTCAAGGATCGGAGCTCGTCGGAGCCTTGAACCGAAATGGCCTGGGCTCTTTCGGACAACTGCTTCTGAAGGTGAGCAATCTCGTCGGTCGTCGTCTTGAGCCTCCTTCTATAGTTGTCTATTTGCCCGTACCAGTCGACTCGATAAGTATTGTAATTCATCTCGACGTCCTGTAGCTGCTTCTGGAGGTCGAAAAATTTCTTCGACCAGTCCCAACCGTAGTCAGCCTGAGTTGGGAGTCAGGACGAGCTCCCTTCCAATTGGCCAATCTTCTCCCATGCGGCCGCCAACTCGACCTCGAGGGAGCTGATCTTGGAGGCCTGAGTCCAAGATCGGTTACTGGCTCATTTCTGGAGTTCCTCAAGCTCCTTCTCAAAGTTGGCCTTCTTTCGGCTGTAGTCCATGCAGTCCTTTTTGTGGAGGTTCCGAAGGCAAGTAACCTCCATGGTGGCTTCCGAATGGCTCTTCCTCAGCCTGTGAAGTTCGTCGTCCATCTTCTTTGATTTCTTCGTTAGGTGATGAACTTTTCTTCTCAGATTTTGGATAATAGACTTCAAAAGAATTCCCTGTGGTAGGAGAAGAGCTTCGGTAGGGCACTGTTGTCGAAAAATAAGAGCGTCACAACGCAAATCATTTCAAGAAAAAAAAAGAGAAAAAAGAAAGTAGAAGGAGAAAAAGGAGCTCCCTGTAAAGAAGAATTCGATTTCATTGATTGAATAATTCTTAAGTACAGGAGAAAGAGAAAAAAAGTTGTAACAAAGAAAAAGTGCAAAATTAGAGGTCTCGGACCTCTAGAGCAGAAGTAGAGGAGCTCGGCGCCCCCGGAAGGTCGGTCACGGCAGCTGCGGCAGTTGAAGAGGTCCCGACTGGAGGGAGACCGGCAGCAGCTTTGGAAGATTCGGCTTCATCATCGGACGCTTCATCCAGGAAGCTGAGGTCAAGTTTGAAAAGCTTTTCGACCACCTTCTCCTGGCAAAGCTCGAAGCCTTTGATAAAGGCGGCCTGGCCGAACTTGATATTCAGATCCCTCATCTCGGAGGAGATCTTGAACTCCTCCACTGCTTGGGCCCTTGCCTCCGAGACTAGGGTCGGGATCTGCTCCTTCAACTTAGAGATCTCGGCCTCTGCCTTCCTTCTTTCCTCCTCCAAAGCAGCCTTCAGATCTTTCGAAGTTTGTTCCTCCTTCTGGAGCGCCTCTTGGAGACTCGTGACTTCGGCGACCTTCTCCTTAAGACGGGCAGCCTCAGCTTGGTGACCTTCCTCCGCTTGGGCTGCTTTCTTCTTTGCATTTTTCATCGCCTCGATGTTGGCGATGAGCTGGTGTCCAATCTGTAAGAGCGGCCAGGAAGTCAATATGAAAGCTAAGGAATGAACTAAGTGAAGAAGCGAAAGGAAGAAAAAAGTAAGTCAACCTATCTCAAGAAATGATCCCAGAGAGTCCCAAACCTACTGTTCAGGATCGGCATGGACGATCCCGTGGACGATCTCGGGCAAAATGCACCCGTCGACCAACCTTTTTATTAAATCCCTATTGTTGAAGGGATTCTCTCCCGGATCCTCTTCGGAGCCGTTGGACCTTTCGATGGTAGTCCTGCTGCTGCTGATCTTGCAGACCACCGTCTTCTTCCTTCTCTTTCTTTCGGCCCCCGATGCCTCCTCGGGACAAAACTCTAGAGCGGGAACCTCGGTCGGAGGGCTTCTTGAAGAAGCTCGGGGGACTGCGGGCTCGACGTCGGAGGGGGCATCAACGACAATGACCGCCTGGACAAGCACGACCGAGCTTGTCTCCTCTACCCTCGC
The DNA here is from genome assembly GCF_000442705.2 of Elaeis guineensis. NCBI lineage: Eukaryota > Viridiplantae > Streptophyta > Magnoliopsida > Arecales > Arecaceae > Elaeis > Elaeis guineensis. The sequence continues at coordinate 130,112,598 of NC_025997.2, read as the reverse complement.
CTTCTTCGCTGACCCAAAAGTTGCGGCGCCTTTCCTCTTGTGGGTTTTGAGACCCTTAGCTAGTACCTGAGCTGCGTCTGCATCCATGTCT